>NC_085976.1:3613312-3905812 GCF_910591565.1 Cydia splendana | reverse complement strand
CTTATTTACTTAATAAACTGATTTACCAATACTCCTCGTTTACATATTCAAATTGATGAATACTTTTTCCTTTTAAATATTTTATTCTAATTATCGTTGCTCCAGATAATGCTTGATTGTTTTAACTGTTTGTATATACTTTCATAATAATAACGCTGACATCCTGAATCATTTCATTCATTTCATAATTAATAATGATTAAACAAAACAATTAAAACATATTAAGTGTTCTCGGGAATATGATTGATTCAATTTTAAAGTCGGTTTAAGACGAATTAGAGGGTTTTGTTTCAAAGTAATTAATTTACTAGAGATCCGGGGCTTTCCGAGTTCCTTATTCGATCTCGTTTAATGATTAACTACCACGAAGCTGATGGGTCTATTGGGAAAATATTCGGAAGAATTATTTTACATTGTGAACGAATGAATATTAATTTGAATTACTACGGACAATGTGAATTAAGGAAGTTATATTATAATTTACTACGAAAATAATGAGAATTTAAGCGAGTATATGATTTTTAATAATAACAAATCATATGCTCGCTTAAATTCTACTTCAAGGTACGCAACGCAGCCTAAATTAATTAATAATATTATTTCATTTAGGTTGCGTTGATCATGACTGTATGAAGCAATAAATAAATACCAAGCAAAAAAGTTAACTGAAAAAATGCATTCTGTCAAGAGCGGTCAAAAATTAGTAGCAATAGGAGCGAGTTGGGAAAAACATCATTCCCCCTTAAGTGAAAACTAAGAAGCTTTAATGGATAATATCAAGTAACCTGACCTGACCTTACCTAAGTGACCTGACCTGTCATTTATATTATCAATAAAGTATGAGTATGAGTATAATCTTACATCGTAAATAAGAAGTTAGACCATATTATATGGTCTAATGTTTTCCCATCGTTGGTATAGTAGGAATACATTTGGAATGTAAACTTGATTTCTTAATCTCTTTGTTGAAGTTGTCTGACTTACAAAAAGATAAGATAAACCGCCTTCTGCTTTCCACGTGAAATCTTTTTGAGCATTCGTAAAATGAAATGAGCATAATTTATCACCGCGCCGGTCTTGTTAAGGCTTCCTTAATAAGCATATTAATTAACAAAATATTTCCGTCTAATTGTTAATATTCCAAAAGCGATACTGGATTAAATGTGATGTTATCTATGAGAAGGAATTTATTGCCTATGTCGCTTACGATATTATTAACGATACCCCAATACAAATGTTACGTCGCGTGACTTAAGCGCCATAGACAACAAGGTCCTTCTTCATCGATAACGTCACAAATATTCAGAGTAATATTTGATCTCTCTCCTATCGATATTGCCAGCTGTTGTAAGGTAGCTATGATAGGTGGTAGATTTTCGTTACTTCGGAAGTTAGTTTGCCGGTTCACTGGCTGTTAAAGGTCATGTGTATGAACGTTTCAGGCAAAGATATATAGTTAGCTTAGGCTTATATCAAGCGGATATGGACCGTGATTACTTTTACTGTGTGTGTGTGTGTGTGTGTGTGTGTGTGTGTGTGTGTGTGTGTGTTTGCGTGTGTTATGTAAACTGTGTTATTGTAGTTTATATAGAGAGAGTCTATTATAGCATTCATATACCGTTTTAGTTACTGGTGGTGTAATAATATAAGTACATCAGTAATTCAAGCAACTACATGTTTTTGTTTCAGCTAAGTGAGGACTTGCTGAATGGAATTTTCTTCTTCGGGATGTCGAACAGCCTGGTGAATCCGGTAATATACGGCGCCTTCCATCTGTGGCCCCGGAAGAAACCCTCACACAGACACAGTGACAGGTAAATATGATTCTTATAATTGACAACCATGTTTCATTCATTCATTAATTTCATTCATTTGTCATTACCTAGCAGGTATAAACAAATTAATGAAATGTAACTTTACTGCTTAAGTAAACCTCATTGACAATGCAAATACTTTGTAACGCATTTCTTTTGGTAGGTTGATATAAGGTAAAATAATTTGAAAGCCACGAAAAGAAAATCCAGTTTATTTCTTGTTGCTGTTTTTTTCTGTATTCCTCTTACAGTTAAATTACCTAAATATATTGCCTTTTCACCTGGAAGATTTAGTATATTTGTTTCTCGTAAGAGCGACAAAAATGATTTCGTTTTTTCTTTCCTTATAAACAATCCGATTTATTTTAATGCTCGTGGTAGGCGTTGTGATGAGTCTTAGCAAATGAAAGACTGCCTTTAAGACCCTTCGTTTTCCTGCAAATATCCGCGGAGGTGTCACTTCCGTTTTGTAATATTTAGACCAATCGACAAGGGAGATGATTTTATAAAAATGACGATGGGCATGCTATGTTAAAATTATACTGAAATTATTTTCCGCCCTGGCCTAGTTTTTTTAGTAGTCTAGTTCTCGGAATTAAAAAGTTTATTTGGCACTAATAGACGTAAGTACGTGAAGTCGTAAGCGTTTGTAAATGCTTATCAAAATTAATCAAAAACTGAGAATAAGTTTCGTATGATTATTTTCACGAAGCTTTACTCCTGATTTCATTAATATATCATCAGCCCTTTATCGCCCACTGCTAAGCATAGGCCTCTTCTCTAATACGCCACAGATTTACACCATGTAAAACATATTCTAACTCAGAAATTATTTGTGTGAATAGACATAGACATAGACATAGAAAATTTTTATTACAAGCCTTAGAATTAAACTTAAATAGGCACAAATTAATATGTTTACATGTATATATAAAAACATTTAAAATTATGATGCGAAAAAGGAGCGAACCTCAGCATGTGTTGCAGCAGGCTTACCTACTACAACGCTGGTTTTCAGGCCGACCCTTCGTACAATACGAATTTGCTTGCTGCTTGTCGGAAAAGAATAGAAAAACAGCAAAGATTTTTTTTAAAGATAATATCAGAGTAAAAAGTGCACTGGAAATTTTTATTAAGTACGTTAGAAACATTAAAACCATGTACTTTCTTGTTTCTCTTATATCAGAAACGATCGTAAAAAATCAGAAAATATAGTAAAAATAGTCCTTGTTGGTTAAGGTAAGAACAAAATACAATTTCCTGTCTGTGATACTCTACTTTTCTTTAACGCTACAGAATCCTTCAAATATTACGAATGATGATGTCAGTATTAGATTGTAACGGCGCGATTCGGGAAATGAATTAGAGATTCACTACATATGAAATAGTAAAGATATGTGACGTCCCACGTGTAAAGGTCCCTTTTGGCCGTTGGCGCTTACGCTATTATTGATTTCATATCTAGTGAATCTCTAATTGATTTCCCGAATTGAGCCGCCAGTCCTTTTCAAGTTAGCTAAATACGCCACAGTTTTGCAATAACAGAAACCCTATACGGCTACCACCAGTTTTGACATTGACATAACGCTCACGTTTACGTAACTAACTTTCTATGCATCTCGCTCGTACTCGCATATGCGAGCAATAGTGGAAGCGAGATGTACAGAAAGTAAATTACGTAGACGTGAGCGTTATGTCAATGTTAAAACTGATGGTAGAGGCTCTAGTGTAACTTTAATTAAATAGCGTGACGTGCGTTCGCATTTGCGTTATGTCAATTTTTGTATAGGATTTTGAACAGCGCGCCAAGTGGGACGTTTTGGAAACTCATAATCCCATACAAAATGACACAACGCAAACGCGTACGTCACGTCACGCTATCTAATTAAATTTCCACTATAGTTCGTTTTTTTAGCATTAGAAAGAACTTGAAAGAAGGTAAGCGATCTTGACATGTCTTTTAATTGAAAAACGCTTTTTAAAAATCAGTAACTATTACTTAGGAAAGCAAAAGAATATAAATGATCGTATTAAATACATAATTGTTACATATTTGCCGTAACTTATTTTTAAAATGTGTTTTTCAATTAAAAGACACATCAAGGTTGTTTACCTTATTTCTAATGCTAAAAAAAACTAACTATAGGGGATAAAAATTATGGGTACAGTCACCACACGGGATTGTTATGCAATTTGGGATGCTTGCTAAATTGGAAATTCTATAGCGTCAGTATTAAACAACCAATTTAGCTAGGACCCTAAATGGCGCAACAATCGCGGAGTGTGATGGTACAAGGTGACTGAAATCAAAGGAGCTGCAAACTCTGCAAAGTCGTCTAGCATTAATGGAAAGATTCGCACATACCTACATCCTATAAATTTATATGTATTTTTTGTTTCAGAGATTCTGGCGGACACCATGCGTCTCTGTTCAGACGTGGGGACAACACGTCATCCGTGAGATTGACTACGATCAGGTCTATAAGATCCTCAGGGAAATACACCAACGGGAACAATGTTAGCTTATTATAACTATGTGGAGCCAGTGATTAATTGTCTCGGCCCAGTCTAGCGTGAGTCATTCGCTAGACCGGGCCGAGGCCGGGCCGGAGCTTCCGGCGCCTCGTTTTCTATGGAAAGCATCTGTGATCACCGATCAGCAGTCACAGAAAAGGACATGTCGGACGCCTCGGCTCGGGCACGGCCCGGTCTAGCGTGAGTCATCCTGAATACCCAATTGCAAAGAGAACTTCGACTTAGCTTTAATGATCAGTAAATAGGTACTATGATTAAATCTAGATCTTATGTATTGTACATGTACTATTTTCCTTTTATAAATGTTAAGAGTAATTTTCACTCCTTAGTTCTGTGTTCAATTCTGATATATTATTAAGATTTTCTATTTTTATTGTATGCCATTGAATTTTAATTTAAGTAGGTATATAATCTTCTTGAATATAGACTCGCTAAAAATTTTATCATAATAACGACCGCATTGCTGTACTTTTATACATAAGTATAATAAAAAAAGAAAATATCTAATTTCATAAATTAATAATGTACGATGGCGAGATGACCTGGACAGCTTCCTGAACAACTGGCTGGAGGAAGCACCAAATCGGGAGTCGTGGAAATTAAGGGGAGAGGCCTTTGCCCAGCAGTGGGACACTCAAATAGGCTAGGAAAAAAAATGTACGAATAGAATGTTATTTTCTGGCAGCATGGGAGTCAGGAAGCAATACTGTTGTAATTAAAATGTAAATTTAAGTTGCTCAACTGAGTCTGATAAACATATATGGCAACGGCTGGCCGCGGCACAGTAATTATCCCCTGGAGAATCCCTGGTTTAATTTTATTACTTCCCGTATATCATGTGCTTCTATATGATTATTCAAATTCGTCTAAAATGTAGCACGTCATGTCTTTACTTCGTCAAAACCTAAGAAATGCATTTTACTTTTGAACTAAGCTCGAATAAAATAAAAGAGAGACTTTTAATACTGCCCCAGTTGTTTGCTAACTTTGCTAGACATCACAAGAATTAGATACTTGAGAAGTTACCTCGTCCTTGATTTATATTACGAGCTTTTGACTTGTAAAATATATTGGATTGTATTTTAAACATAATTGTGCTATTATACATAGATTTACTTTACCTGTCTGTCTAAGTAAACATAGGATTTAGGAGTAATGTAACTTACCAGTAAACGAAATAAACAATTGCGGCAATAGTTTGTAAATAAATATAATTACTATCTGCGGCCTATTGCAAAATAAAATACAAGCTAAATACTATTAGTGATTTTGTATGAAAATTTACTAATAGTATTAGCTTGCATTTTATTATACAATAGGCCCCAGGACTTTGTGAATTATACTCTGATTAATTTTCCTTACGATAGGACATAGATTGCTGTACCGTGAGGCGTATTTTATCACTGTCACAAGCGACGTTTCTGATTGAAGAAATGTCTTTTTTGACACTGATCAATTATCTATATAAACATCCTGTTAAAATGCATAACCTGTTATTAAAATTAGAATAGGTACCTACGTTTTTGGATTACTGGTAAAGATGTATGGAACTGTTTTCTATATACATACATCGACTATTTTTATGTCGTTATGTACAATGTGTAAATATTAAAAATAATGTATATTTTAAATGCATTTAACTTTGAAATAAACTGTTAGACACTACGGGTCATATATCAAAGAAATAAATGTAGAAATTTAAGAACATGCTGTGTTATGTAACTCATGTTGTATATTAAGTAAAAATTATTTTGTGTAAAGCAGATTTGAGTAAATGTTTTAAGTAGAAACTACATGGCAAAATGTGTATAATGTAACATAATTAGTATAATTACTTCTTTAAAAAATGTTATTATCTAATATAATTGTTGTTGTGATGACCTCTGTACAGTCAGAATCAAATAGACAGTGGCAGACAAAGTCGCCAAATATATCGTAACACACCTTTGTTACCATAGAAATAAGGACGTGTTCCGCTGTACACGCTCCATTTGTCATTTTTTTAATTAATAAAAGTAATATTACGTACTATCAGTTTTAACACAATGCCTACAATGATGCAATGCACAATCATTTAAGGGGCCCACTGATTACCAGTTTGCCGGACTAAATTAGGCTGTCAGTTGTTCGGAACTGTCAAATTTTTCCTTTAACTGACAGGCTGATATCGTCCGGCGGACTGGTAATCAGTGGGCCCCTTTAGCCTCCCATAATATATGAGTATATTTATACTTATGTACCCTAATATTAATTAAAATAAATTACTATCAGCTAGCTATGAGCTATGCCTAACCACCCGCGTTGGAATGTGTAATTTCCTCTCTTTGAACCCGTGGCTTTCTAAAAATAAAAATGCCTAGGTATGCTCAATTATTGATTCCCGGGGCAAACAGCTTTCCACATACCAATTACATCAACATCAGTTCAGAATTCTAGTCGTGTAAATGAATATACACATGTTGATCAAACAGATAGGTACCGAGATGCTTAGGTAAATAGCATTTGTACCTAGTGTCGTATTTAGGTGACGTTCGGATGTCAAATGCAGCTGTATTACCACAACGTCTTCGTCGTATGGAGCGCGTAGTCGCTACGAACAGTGTACCCGACAGTCGGGTTCTTGACGCTGAATGTGTTACTGTTTCGATATTACTGCTGCGACGTTGATGCCGCCGTTGTATCTGTCAATTTACTGGATAAAATGAGTGACGTCATAATCGCGGCAGTAATGCGGCGGCGAACGTGTTGAATTTATCTTGATGTCAGTGCCGTATTATTGCCGCAATTAGAACGATTAATCCCGTCACTAATTTGATCAAGGAAATTGACAGTAACATTTCCCACATCAACGCTACAGCTGTAAATTCCGACAAGAAATTGAATAAAATAGATGAGGGCGCCACTTTCTACGTAACTATCACATTTTTGACGTAAAATGCTTAAACATGACAACAATTTATTATGGAATGTTTTTAGTTCCATTTTATTTAATTTCTACTACTTTATGTCGCACTATAAAGGGGCCCACGGATTACCAGTTCGCCGGACGATATCGGCCTGTCAGCTAAACGCAAGAGGTGACAGTTCCGAACATCTGACAGGCTGATATCGTCCGGCGAACTGGTAACCTGTGGGCCCCTTAACGTTGCAATAGTAAATGCTCCTGCAGCAGCCATGCACCTTTACATATAATTACAATTAAGTACTTATGCAATTTAAACGCGTGTAAATACAATAAATCGAATGATGTATTTCGAAATCTATGTGTATCTAATGTGATATATATTTTTAAGACCAGTAAAGATTTTAAAATCGTATTGTATTTTTAATTGATACCTAATATGTAAGTAAAAAAACACTTAAATACTAATCGGTCAAGTGCGAGTCTACTTCACGCATCGAAAGGTATCAAAAAAGCAAGTATAAAATAGCGAAGACAAGGTAATAATGGTACCGAATCCGAAAAAGATGGTCTAATGGCACTTTCAAAAGGAGTAGCAGAGAAAGCGCTATTATCATACCTATGTCCTTATCGTAGTCTCACTTTTTATCTAAAAAGTCTTAAGACGAAAGTGGAGGACCCGCGCGAAATTCTCCTGTTCATACAAACGTAGTCTTCAATTTCCTCTCTGGATATTAACATTACTTAAAATATTTTGACAATTGGTTGTATATCAACCACAGCTATGTCCTTACGTTAGATTTTTTTCGAATTTTTGATAACTGAAAAAGTAAGATGCATTTAAAAAATTATATGAAACCTGTTTTTCGCTCCTAATTTTTAAGTCAATCCTGGGGCATGGCTAAGGTTAATATATATCAAATTATGCAAAAATATTTTCCATAAATATACAGAGAGGAAAATGAGAACTGCGTTTGTATGGAGAAGCGGCCGTCCCCTTTCCTCTTAAGTGCCACAAACTTGTCAAAAGACGTCATTTGTCAATCCGACTTAGGCGAAGTCTGGAGGTTTGCGCAACCTAATAATATAATGGACTATTAATTATCCCGTTAAATAGCTTCTCATTGTTTTGAATCTTCGTACAAAGTTTATTTATACACTTAATCATTTCCTTCCTTTGATTGAATAAGAATTCGTAATTGTTATAATTTTGTTTTCAAAACCAATTTATTCATAAGATTGAGAATGCAATACATACAATACAATAAGTCATATTATGACTACATTTGCCTCCAAGGGCGCTGTTGCCATCGGCTACGTATGTTTATGCTCGAAGAAAGAAAAAATATATTTTTGTGAGCATTATTTATACTTATCAAACTACACAACGGGACTTAATTGCGTATTTAAGTTTTAAAGTCCTCGAAACGTCGGAGGTAAATCTTAAAACTTAAATACGCGATTAACCCCTCGAACGCCCGTGTCAAAGATTTGGTATTGAATTAATAACCTTGAAATTGTAAATTAAAGTTTAAATTGTCTGTGACGTATCCGGGACAAGGCATTCGACGGGTTAAGTCCCGTTGTATAGTTTGATAATGTTCAATAATCGTGAAAGTTTAAATCATTATTGATACTATCTCTTAGGTAGCGCAAATAATAACTTAACCCTTAAATTGGCAACAGGACACAGCAGGAGGCATAATTATTGCGATTGACCGTCAGCTTGAATTTATTTCTTAATCATAATCATTAGGTACTATTGAGATTCGAGGAGGCTTGCACTCACCTTCCACGATTTTGGCAAATTTAATGATTAATAAGGCAGCACTCTGTAGGTACCCTGACAATTTCAACGTTATGATTATGACATGAATTAGGGTTAGAGTACATACATAGAAACAGTGATTTTTTTATGTAATTTCTGTTTGCTATACTACAATGTTTTGGCACTCAGATCCCCAAAAGACTACTTATAACAGATATTTTCCAGACACTAAGATCATTTATTCTTTGCTCTGAAATCTTACGTTTCTAAAAAACCGGCCAAGTGCGATTCGAACTCGCGCACGAAGGGTTCCGTACCTACGCAAAAAACGAAAAAAAAACACGTTTGTTGTATGGGAGTCCCACTTAAATATTTATTTTATTCTGTTTTTAGTATTTGTTGCTATAGTGGCAACAGAAATACATAACCTGTGAAAATTTCAACTGTCTAGCTATCACGGTTCATGAGACAGACAGACAGACGGTGGAGTCTTAGTACAGTGAAACCTGGTTAAGTGGGACCTGGGTAAGTGAGAAACCTCTATAATAGCTGGGACTCATGGTGCGGTCCCGACACTTTAGCACTGAATTACCTCTGTTAGTGAGATAAAACGAACCTCTATAACTGGGATTAGTTGTTGTGATTTTATAGTCACATTACCTCTATAATTGAGACAGAGAGTGTATTTTACCTCTTTTACTGAAACTATATTTATAAGATTACATTTTCCTAATTAATTTTTAGAATTTTATACGAATTACCTCTGTATCTGAGATAACGTCAATTTATGACCTCTCTAACTTGGACTTTATTGATCTATTTCCATATTCTTACTAACTCTTAGTCTATCCACAAATTCCGCATTTGCTTAATTGTGTCTAAACGACTACAAGTTTCATTTAGTTACTTTATGTAGTTAAAACTTTCGAAACGAAAGCTGAAATCTTGATAAGTAACAAGAATAAACAAATTTTCATTTAATACATTTCTAAGACGCAATGAAGTCCGTATCAAATTTAATTGAAAAAATCTATCCTTTGGAAAATCATTCAAAATAAATTCAAAGAAATATTTAAACAGACTTAAAAAATATTTAGGGACAAGGATTATTTTACCTAAACATTTAAAGTTAATTACAACATACCTTATTAACCACCTCTATAACTGAGATATATCCTCTATTCTCACCTCTATTAATGGGACCCTCTGTAAATGAGACAGAAATTTATTTGTACCTGGTTAACTGAGAGCCTGGGTAAGTGGAATACCTGTTAAAGTGAGACAAATCTGCTCGTCCCTTGAAGTCTCACTTATCCAGATTTCACTGTAATAGGGTCCCGTTTTTACCCTTAGGGTACGGAACCCTAAAAAGGAATACACTCTTATCTGAGGACAATAAAAACCTACCCACATTTCATGCACCTAACAATAAACCCGCAAACTTAGATAAATAAATACATTGTGACTACGCTGAGACTACTGAGAGGTATATTCTAATTTTACAACTTGTTACACTATGGTAGCGAGACCTGGCCTGTCCTCGGAAGGCATGTCCAGCAGCTTCACGTCACGGAGATGAAGATGTTGCGATGGATGTGTGGTGTTACGCGACTAGATCGCATACGTAACGAACACATCCGTGGCATTCTCGGAATCCGTGACGTAGCGGATAAGCTGCAGGAAAGTCGCCTCCGATGGTATGGCCATATACGCCGCAGACCGGTAGACTACGTCGGAAATAGATGCCTCAACCTCACTGTCCAAGGCCCTAGATCACGCGGTAGACCTAAGAAGCGCTGGCTGGACGTCGTGACAGCAGACATGCAAGAGAACAATCTCACACCTGAGGATGCCGAAGACTGGGCAAAGTGGCGAAAACTAAGCAAGAAAGCGGACCCTGGCGCTAGGCTGGGAAAACGCTAGGTTGAAGAAGAAGAAGAAGAAGTTACACTTTTGATCGGATCTAGACGATCGTCTTGGTGATTGGCGCGCATCTAAAGCCGACCACTGACTAAGGTCAGTTGTTCCGAACTGTCAAATCTTTGTTCTAACTGACAGGCCGATACCGTCCGGCGGACTGTTAATCAGTGGGCCCCTTTAGTCAGTGGTTGGCTTTATGCTCTAAAGCACGAGTTTCACTTCGATTCGCATGCACCAATCAATGTGCGCGATCTTCGAGGTCGTATCAAAATAAGATCAGAACTGTAACATATTGTTAAATCTGAATTAGACTCCGAGACTTTACTTATCTTTCAAGATGGAACATGGATTTCCTTCGTCTCTAAGCTTTAGTTCGGGCAAACATTTGCTTGGCTAAAAAGTATACCTATGTAATATAAGTGCCTAGTAGCAGAATTGAAAAATAAAGCAGTTGAATAGTAGATTGTTAACCAAGGGTTGAAAGGTACCCATTTCTGTCGAGGTAGTTTGGCGCGCGAACGCAGTGAGAGACTTTGCTAATCCGCGAAAAGATAACGTGTTAGTCAATCAGTGCTAACGCGTTATACTTGCTTACGTATTTTTTACATGCAATTAATGCAACGGGTTAGCACTGATTGATTATCACGTTATCTTTTCGCGGATTAGCAAAGTAATAGTTTGGTTTCAATTAATATGGATTTACGCAAAGTAACGCCTGAATCTATTCACTAATTGATTTTTTATCAGTTCACTCAATGGTATCTATCAATACCATATTTGTTATGTTTATTTCAATGAAATAATCCTAATAGATAGGTAACTATGTAGAATTGTAATAAATATCAATGACCTTTTCAATCTTAAAAATTAATATTCAAACCAATTTCATTGACTGCAATTTCTGACAACATAATCTGCAACTTTGATTACTAAATCCTACAACCAATATCAAAATATAATAGTGTAAATTGTTAAACTTGGGGATAGAATGTTATTCGCCGACACAATATGTCTAGACTGCAAGCAGGTGATTGTACACATAATAATTATTTATTTAGATACAGGCGCCATCAGATATGAATCCTAAGTCCTTTTTGAGCCTACTTTTAGGGTTCCGTACCCAAAGGGTAAAACGGGACCCTATTACTAAGACTCCGCTGTCCGTCCGTCCGTCCGTCCGTCCGTCCGTCTGTCTGTCACCAGGCTGTATCTCACGAACCGTGATAGCTAGACAGTTGAAATTTTCACAGGTGATGTATTTCTGTTGCCGCTATAACAACAAATACTAAAACAGAATAAAATAAAGATTTAAGTGGGGCTCCCATACAACAAACGTGATTTTTGACCGAAGTTAAGCAACGTCGGGCGGGGTCAATACTTGGATGGGTGACCGTTTTTATAGATAATGGTACGGAACCCTTCGTTTGCGAGTCCGACTCGCAGTTGGCCGGTTTTTTTTTCAAATTGCTATCAAATTTAGTGAATAGATTTACCTGTTTTGTAAATAATAAGCGCAATTTCGCCGTATGTCCTAAAAACTTCCACTGGGTTACGAAAACATGTGGTATTTTTAACACGACGGTAAATTACATAAGGTAAGGTAGGGTAAGACTATCACCGGGGAAAGACAAACCTCGCTTCGAGCAAAATAAACTATGTTCGTCTGATCCTCTGATCTCACCTTACCTTACATTTTTTTCCCATATCGAGTTTCCGTATTTATTCCACCAAAATCTAATTTAAAAATAGATCGACAACAAAATAAGAATCGGGCTTGTTACCGTAGCTATACATCGTTCTTATATTTGGTAGACCATTGTTGACCTCACTGAAAACTGATTAGGTAATCCATCAATTCGCCAATCAATAGCATTCAGTATTCAAAAAACCTCTACAAAAGGATATTGAAAATCCTTCTTTAGTAATACCTACCATGACCAGTGAATTTTAGATTTAGTACATCTATCTAATTTTTAAAATAAGAAATGTACCTTCTTTTTGTTGTGAGAGATAGGCACCTTTTCATAAAAAATACGTTTCATATTCAACGACTCATGTGAACACGTACCTATTGGTCAACAAATTGATCATAGAACTGTTCGAAAGATGCAGGCATACCTATTAATGCTACCACTCATTTCTTTTTTAGTATTAGCAAAAAGAATAGATAGTATATAGGGGTCCTGTCATTGTAAATTTTGTAGTCACTGTAAATTTACTGCCATCTATCGACACACGACTAAAACTCAAAATGAAAACGTATAAAGTTATCAAAAAATTTATATATATGGATAAATGATTTTATTATTTTTATATCATTTTGATCCCTGTTCATTCACTGATATCTATGTGTTAAAATTGTTAAATATAAAACGGTGTCGTCACGCCATCTAGCCGAGGATAGGCTAAAGGTGTGTGCGCCATCTATTCGAGAATGACTTTTGCTTGAATTCCGAGGCACGTTTTTTCCTGAGACTTCATTCGTCTTATACGAAGTTACATATGTCTTTGGTATTAGGTAAATTTTCAGTGTAAAACCAGTATTTCTTATACAGTAAATCAACATAACCATAATAACATGGCGATGCCGGTGAGAAAGCGAGTAGTAGGTAGTTGATTATTTCTTTATCGCGTACAAATAAAATAATTTGAACCAAAACCAAAACAGTCTCACTTCACAAAATAGTTTTAAACTCCATCATTGAAGATTGACGATCATCAGGAGTTCCACTTCACCCTATGCTATTTACCATTTGATATCAAATTCACGAGTCACCTTCTATAACATTGCACTATTATCTGTACATATTAAGTTTGAAGAAGTCTCTCGATTTCTTCAGAATCCTATCATCGGATCCTTAGTGACAATGGGACCCAATTAGTCCAACCATCTTCAATAAACCGAGCAAAATACATGAAAATGTACCTACGCTCCCGCAAATTGGAAATCTCTTTCTTTAAAAGGGATGGATAATGATTGATGTAATTTTTGATTGCTTGCTGTTAACTTATTACCAAGTGCTTCTTCTTATACTGAGAAACAAATATTGGGCAAATGTAAAGCAAGCGTTATTGCTAAATTATTTTTCTATCCTGTCTCATTAGATTGGCAATATGTATAGTCGGCATTAAAGAAAACGATTCACTACGAGTATGATCGACGCCACTGCCAAACAGTCCAAACACATATTATATGATTACATAGAAGACAAGTCACCTTTTTGTCACTTTTCAACTTGACACGACAAATTGAAACCTAGTTTTTAGAACCAAACCATTAAAATCTGTTGGACCTTGAACTGTTCATTTTGCAACTTGAACTTTTTGAAGAATCTTATTGAGTTTTTTAAATTTTTTGCCATCATTTTATTGATGTCGTCTATTTAGCTCACATAAAATTACCTACCGTTTCTACTCTAGCCGCCCAAGAACGAAACATGCCACGAAAACTGCAATTTTTCCGTGGCAGACGAGCCGATATTCCTTCCTGACAGCAGTGGGAGAACGGCGTATGTCAAGATATGCAAAATGGCGTCTGGCAGACGAAGCGTTAACGAACTGTAAACATTTGAAATTGTCATGAAAAAGTATGAATTTATTATGTCCCAATTTGCCGTGTTCCAGTTTACAATAAGTTTCTAAGATATCTGACTCCTGTTGCACACACACTTCTAAATATACACAGGTTTTCATATGTTCCTACAGTACTAGCGTACTGGTAGTTAAGTTCCTAGTCTTAACTGATACGAAACGTGTACATTTGTCTATAGAAAAATATGTAGGTAAGACTTAAGGTAAGTGAAGTTCTGAAGTTGTATATTCCAGTAAAAGCTAAGTTAGCGACGGGTTCAAAAGTTAGCATGCGAGTTTCCCGATAACGAAGGCGAATTATTGAGGATAGATACATTTTAACCCTTATTAAAGAAGCTAACTTTAAGATGTAAAATAAACGTAGCATTAAACAAATGCGAGGACGAAATAATTTGTTGTTTAATTTTATTTAAGTATAGTAAGTAGAAACCAAAGAGTTTTTAATTGTAAAAGAAGTAGTCTAAAAAATCGTGACCTAGTTCGATAGCCGCACTAGATAGCACTATATGTATATGTATATGTTTTGTCGTAACTGACATGTCAATCGTCAATTTTTGACAATCAGAGTTACCTTTACGATTACCGTGTAATGAACTAAATGAACAGAGACGTATAGCACCATGTACAGTTTAAGTACTGTCAAATTCGAAGTACGAAAGGTGTCTTGATTTTTGGTAAAAATTAAAAGATTTTAACTCGGATACATACCTAAGTAGCCAAAACGAAGGCTCAGGTAAAACATAATTATTCTATACACGTTAATAAAAAAAATTAAATTAAGTGCTAAATTACTTAAAAATTATATAATTATATCGAAGTCGCTGGAATTAATTCAAATCCCATAAATTTGTACAATCCAGTTCGTCTTCCATTTTTTGAAAGGTAATAATATTATAGAGTTTTTTTTTATAGAGTAAATGAAATAAGACTGTGATCTGATTATCAAATTAGTTCACAAAAAGCCGAATAATGTTGCTTTCTTTTAAAAGTAAATTTTTACATCCCTCTGCAGAATCAAATGGTTTCAATTTGACTGTAATTAGTGATTAAGCCGTTTTTGTTCAGTGCGACTCTTAAATGTCCAAATTTTTGCGAATCCCTTTTAAATGAAATATATGCTTTTATTTTTATAATAATTTCCTGGAAAAGCGAACATACCGTTTTCCGACGCTTCTGAGAAAACGTCGCGACGCTTAGTCCCTGTGTAGCTGTGTAGCAATATTGTGTAAGGAATGTCGCTAGTTTGTAAGTTCAACAATCAGTGGTGCATGTATCGTACTTGTATTTGAAACAACTTGAAATATAAGGGGCTTCTCGGAACAAACAGATCTAGCCGTGTTGAGTTCGTAGGAAAATATAATTATGCATTTACAACGGCATAAATGGTACAGATGTAGTGCATAATTGTGTCCCATCGTATTTTCTCGGAAACGTTTGTATTTGTCATGCCACTTCAGTCAACCTCAGTACTTTTTGTACCGAGACTGGCTGAAATATAGCAAGACACGTTACAAACGGTACAAAATACGATGGAAAATAATTATGTACCTACTAATCTGTAATAAACTTTCGTGTTGTCTTTGTAAATCCTATGATGAATAAGATTTTTTCTATGATATAGGACGCAAAAGAGCAGGCGAATCACCTGAGAGCGTTTTCACATTGTCCGATCCGATATCGGATGTCGGAAGGAAGTAAAATCTAAGATTATATAATTGTGTTTCTCTGTTTTTTTTATGCATTTAATAAATCATTATTACCAAAAAAATTATAGATAACCCAAAAATGGCGGACTCAATGTCAATATCGGAAAGGCGCTTTCGATAAATTCAGCCATGTCGGAGCCCCCGGGCAGCTGTTGGACCGATAATATTTGTTTAGGCAAATGTTTGTTGTAGTGTGCGTGACCACTAAAGACGGCGTTTTATACGTTTTCATTTTGAGTTTTAGTCATGTGTCGCTAGATGGCAGTAAATTTACTGTGACTACAAAATTTACTATGACAGGACCCCTCTATACTATCTATTCTCTTTGGTATTAGAAAACAAACCGATGTATAAGTAATTTATTCACTGTAAGTAACAATAACATTTCTCGCTATTTAGCAATAAAGATATCCTTGTAAATAAAGAGAGAAAAATTGTGTTTCCTTTACTGTCAAGATTTCGATTTATTCAGTTATATGTATTTTCCCATACTTACATATCCCATTTCCCATTATACAAACAAATACTACACGCGATTACATAAAGAATATTGACCATGTTCAATTCCCGGTTATGTATGAGAGATAAAAAAAATGGATGCCATTATTATTAAATTTAAAATCGAAGACCTTGGTTCCTAAGAACAGATTTCGCTATCTCTCATAGTTTCTGACTTCTCCATACTGACCCATTTGGATTGATCGCCCTAAAATTGTATAAGTAGTAATATTATCCCTGAATAAATATCAATAAATAACTTCGAGTAGGTATTTGAGGTGTGCAATAAAGAGTGTTGTATTGTCTTGTATTGTAAATATCAAATAATATGCAGTGTAACTATTTAAACAATAATAATTCATTTACAATGCGGCACGTAATTTTGTATGAATATTGAAAGTCTTTAAGATGTATATGTCTACAGTGTGGGCCATAAAATATGCGGGGTGTGATTAAGCTCGCTTAAGCCAAGTAAAAGGTTCAAAGTTACACGTTCTACAGTACTACGTAATTGCAAAATTCTTCCCAAGCAATTGAATTAAAATAAAAGGACGAATGATCTTAGGTCGTTAACTTGACGTATCTTCTTCTTCTTTAAGCGCCTTCTCCATCCCGGAGATGGGCGACCTTATGGGCCCGATTCGGATTTTGAAATAGACATCTATTAGATATCTTTTAGACATCACCAAGATACGATAACGATATGTATAAGATCTAACCTGTCAAATTTGACATTTGCGCGATTCTGGAGATAATCTTGAACGATTTCCACAGGATATGACTTAGAGATCCAATTCACATCTAATAGATATCTTATTCTATCTAACGTAAAAGTGACATTGGTTGCCCGACTTGCGCTGCAAAAGAGAACTAGTTGATATATAAACTATAACGTATCTAGAATGGGTCTAGTACGTGTCGTCTCTTGTGAATATCTTGAAGTTCGAATACGGCAGTATGTCTATATGCCATTCTATCTGAAGTCATGCGAATTAGTTTCTCTGAACTTGTCGTATAGGTACCTAATATTACAATTTACATTGTTATTTTGTACTATACAGGTTGTACTAGCATTCAAATAACAATCTTAAAATCGTCTTAAATTTATAGACGTCTAAATATTTTATTCATAAGCATGAGTATTGTATTTACTTTAAAGCGGAAAATGATGTAAATGATATTAAAAGGGGACAAATTCCTAATTATTTGAGTACATAATTCGATAAACACAAAGCCACGATCAAAGCTTTTTTCGTTGTTGACGAAATCGACAAATGAGATCGATTTATGTGGTTATTGAATTATGTACCGTAGACCGGGGTGACTTTGGAAAATTTGGGGTTACTTTGATAGATTTAAAACGGCCATAGAATTACCATTATTCATTATTTACTGAAAATGTTCCTGTAACAAGTTAGATTACTCTATATTCATATTCACCTATTGTAAAAAATCTCGCATAAATATATATTATTGCTCAAGAACTAGAATTTTAAAGTCGCCCCTGCATTTGAAAGTCACCCCGGTCAATGGTACTCAGATAATTATTATCTGAGTACATAATTCAATAAACACATAAAGCCAAGATCAAAGCTTTTTTCGTTGTTGACGAAATCGACAAATGAGATCGATTTATGTGTTTATTGAATTATGTACTTAATCGGTCGATTTGATTATCCCTTCTGGACTCCAGTTACACATGAAACGCAAAACGTATCAGTACGTATACATAAATAAAATTCCATAGACGAAGCTTAGCCCCTAAAAATTTAATTGAATTTGCTTATTTGCCAGTGTGTTTCAAAACCTCGATGTCATTTCTCGATTTCGTCAACAACGAAAAAAGTTTTGATCTTGACTTTATGTGTTTATTGAATTATGTACTCAGATAATTATTATCTGACATCGAGGTTTTGAAACACACTGGCAAATAAGAAAATTCAATTAAGTTTTTAGGGGCTAAGCTTCGTCTATGGAATTTTATTTATGTATACGTACTGATACGTTTTGCGTTTCATGTCTTGGAGCCCAGAAGGGATAATCAAATCGACCGATTTGATGAGCGTTGAATGCGCTGCGAGCAGTAGTATCAGTGGATATTTCGCTCGTCGGTGGTCCTACTTAATAACTGGCCACCCTAAACTAAAAATGAATTCTAGTCACATATAAACATAATTCATTTTAGTATAAGGTTTCATTAACTGACCAGCCTTCGATTACTAGCCACCTTATACATTACAGTTTGAGAGAAACTCACTAGATGGCATTTAAATAAAAAAACAATGACATTTTCCGTCACACATCACGTCACGCAAGCGCCCTGCGCCGCCTAAACGAAACAACAGGCTCAGGCATACATTTTCGCCGCGCGGTAGAAAGAGAGGGTTATGCCTTACGCCTTACGCTGTCTCGAGTTTAACATTTTTTCCCAACCTCAAAAAATGCACAGCGCCGCTAAAGAAGTTTTCACTTCAAAAATACATATACTTACTTATACCAAAAAGAATAGATAGTATAGAGGGGTCCTGTCATTGTAAATTTTGTAGTCACTGTAAATTTACTGCCATCTATCGACACACGACTAAAACTCAAAATGAAAACGTATAAAGTTATCAAAAAATGTATATATATGGATAAATGATTTTATTATTTTTATATCATTTTGATCCATGTTCATTCACTGATAAATCTATGTGTTAAAATTGTTAAATATGAAACGGTGTCGTCACGCCATCTAGCCGAGGATAGGCTAAAGGTGTGTGCGGCATCTATTCGAGAATGACTTTTACTTGAATTCCGAGGCACGTTTTTTCCTTAGACTTTATTCGTCTTATACGAAGTTACATATGTCTTTGCTTATACCTAGTTATATTGCAGTTTTAGATTTTACTACACTCATTGTACATCATCCTCGGGAACCGTTAGCTGGTTACCCCTAACTTCAGTGATTCAAAACTATAATTCCACGAGCAAGGGTTATCATAACCGTAAACCTTCAGAGGAAAGTGAGTTGGCAATCGTTTTTCCGATTTATTTCGGACGGGTCGCGTCACTGTCAGAGAAATAAATCCCTTTCGAATGGAGCTTCCGATTCCGCCTGCAACTGTTACGTATTTATTTTGTTAGGTTTAGATACATTTAGTACTTATATTACTAATAGTTATTTCCCGCAACGTTTCGTGGTTGTTGACCTTTTTCCTATTTATATAAACAAAGTCATGTTTAATAATTATTTTATAAAAGTTTTGCCATCGCTGTCTATATCTGGTTTGAGCAAGTTGTTACATTTTTCAAGAAGAATACTGATATTTAGATTTCGAAGCCCTCAGTCTGGTTTGCTCGGGTAAAATAGGAATCGGGTTGGGTAAGTAAAAAAAGGAATTGAAATCAAATCTTAGTGGAATTATCCAAATAATTACTTAATGGGTTATTGAATTATTGAACATAACATCTGCGAAGCAATGTCAAAGTCAAATATATTTTATTCATGTAGGCCTAGCAACAAGACTTATGAATGGTAATTTACATATTTATCTTAAGCTAATTATCAGAGCTATTTATTGATGATAATATTATTCCTTAGATATTATACAGATCAAAGCACTTGTTTGATAGCCTTTTACTTTGTATCTTGTTAGTATTATTTTTACGCGAGAGATTTCTTGTAAGTAGATGGAATTGGTACACTGGTGTACTATTATAATAGAAGTGTATTCGTTAAGCAATTAAAGTAATGCTCGTATTTAGAAAAAGTCATTTTATTTGTTTTACATATCTAACTTTGAAAAAAACCGGACAATTGCGAGTCGGACTCGCTCACCGAGGGTACCGTACTTTTTAGTATTTGTTGTTAAAGCGGCAACAGAAATACATCATCTGTGAAAATTTCAACTGTATAGCTATCACGGTTCGTGAGATACAGCCTGGTGACAGACGGACGGACGGACGGACAGCGTAGTCTTAATAATAGGGTCCCGTTTTACCCTTTGGGTACGGAACCCTAAAAAAGGTAGGCAGAGCTAGCTAGGAAACCCGAGACCTGCGTTTTTGGAAAATGCTAAAGAGAAAATCAATGTACAATACAATACAATACAATACTCTTTATTGCACACCTCACATACACATAGTTTACAATAAATGTACAGTAACATAGTAATAAAAACAATAATGTAGTGACGAAACAGGAGCTCAAAACAGTGGAAGAGAGAAGAACGGAATGGCGGATACTCCACCGACAAGAGCCAGACTCTTAAAATTATGATGATGATACCTACTTGTTTTAATAACATCATCTTCATATAAACAATGACACTTAACTTACTAGCCCTATCGGATTTCGTTAAACTAATTGATACTGTAGCTTATTAGCGTTTCGATATTGCACATTAAGTTCCAACAGCGCTGATGCATGAACTAAGTATCTAATAACGCTTGAGGTCGATTCTGTCTCAACTTGATACGGATTTCACCTTATTATGATTTTAATTTCTTGTTCTGAAACTGTTACGGACTTGACAGATGGAATCAAACCGAACTGACCAAGGCTCGGAAACCGGTTGAATTGCCAAATTGTTATCATGTACATACTTAGCGCGAAACCTTTTTATTTCGGTTTAGTTAGTAATACCGTTATTTTAAACCGGTTTTAAGAACAATAAAACCCGTTTTTAAGGTGGGGCGGCCGGCGTCTCGTCGCTCGTCGAATAAACCGGTTTATTTAGGTTAGAAAATTTCTTAGAACGTTCGCGTTTTTAAGAAAGTTCAGAGTAAAACCGAAATACACCGGTATTTACCGCTATTTTTAAACCGGTTCTGAGCCTTGCCGACACGATTCAAGGTCGTATCAAAATCAAATTGCTTAAGCATAATAGGCCTCTTATCTATTAATTGATTTTATTGCTAATTTGCGTCAAATTTGTTTATACGAGCGTTGATACATATATTGCTTGATAACAGCAATATACTTATATGGCAATTATAATTGTTATTCCCCCAAATAAGTATGGTGATTATAATAATGTCCTAATCCGGTCTATCGTTCCAAAAAAAATATACTTAATCAATAAATTGGTTTTATTTCAGACAAGCACCCATATAAAACAAATTGTCACTCAAAGAATTACCCATAAAATGTAAAATGACACAAAAGTGTAAAAAGTTAAAAGTACAAAGTAAAATGAAAATGTTCCTTTTTGTCTCTGAAATAAAATAAGAACTACGAACGAATCTCAGGTTTCAGAATAATCATAAATAATAAATAGACACTCGCTTTGTATACATAACATTGGTCCTTTTTGATTGAAAAGCATCTCTCTTTGCCTTTGATGAGATAAATACTTTGAAATCGTTTCAGTCTAAGAGCTCGTCTCGATTGCCACCGACGTGGTAATAAAAGAATGTGAGGCTTATGCCGGAGCCACACTAAAAAGAAACTCCGGGAAACAGGATAATCCCAGTGTGGCCGTATGAAAAGTGTAAATTTATCGCGATAATCAGCGGCGTTTCCCGGCATTTCTTTAGTGTGGCCCCGGCATTAGAAACAGAACTTTGAAAGCGTAAAAACAATGTAAGTAATTACCACCGTTTAGTCAGGCTGTATTTTATGGAGGCAACTGGGTAATGGAGGATCCGCAGTAGCAAAAAGTTTTCTTGTATTATTTTGTGTTGGTACATTTTGAAAATCTAATATTTTTTTGTAAACTATTTTAATAAATTAATACAATGTGTATAAATATGTTCGCTTTTTTCGCTCCTAATTCTTATAGAAGAGACCTAATTAAAAACTCGAAAAAGTCAGGATGAAGTGGTATAGCTATGGTTAATACTGTTAATAGAAGGTTAATAGGGAGTATTACTGCAATGTTCTGCTGCCAGAGTGCAGCGCTAATATGTTTAGTAAACCATAGAGTAACTTATACATACTAGGCCTTAAACAGTTTTTTGACAAGTTTTCACTAAAATAAATGTCATATACTAAGAAAAAGTGACCAAGGCCTCTAGTGCCCCAGGCTGGAATCGAACCAGCGTCCTCTGCTTTCGCGGCAGGTGCCTAAGTTTATAATTTATATAGTAGTGTTTCTACTTGATAAAAACAAATTAAAATATTTTTCTGAAATAATTTAATTTGTTAAATTCTTAAAGTTTTCACTAGTTATGTCATTGATGCATCAAGGCGGTTTGTTTACAGGTGGCCTACCGCGGAACGCGAAAATCGAAATTTCTTTATCTGCCTCTCTATCGATCGAATAGGCAAGAGTGATAGAGAGGCAGAAACAAAACTTTCGACTGTCGTGTTTCACGGTAAGCCATGTGATTGGCCTAGTGACGCCCTCTACTCAAAGTTTTGCGTAGGTAACATTCCCTATTAATATACATAAAATTGTGTAAAAATATTTTCCATACTTCAATATCCGAAGAGGAAATATGGACTATGTTTGTATGGAGACGCGGAATCCGAATCATTCACTGTGCCTTTCCTCTTAAGCTCTTGCCATTTAGCAATGGAGCTTTTAAATTAAGTACATATGGCAGTATGTGTAGGCAGCACTCAATCCGATAGTCACTTATTTAAGAAACAATGATCAATGAAATGGGTAATTGGGTTCTATTATTGCTAATGGGCTGGATTATATAGGTAGGTACCTACTGGATGGCAATTTGACACGTCAGAATGATTAGATTGCTTGTGACGTAATAATTTCCAATTTTGGCAAACTAATGATAAATATTGTCACTTTGATGTTTTATGTTTTAGAAAAGGTACTGGGTGCTTATTGGCTTGATTTGAATGGTATCTCGTGACGCTGAGGCGAATACAAACTTACATTTACTATAATTTTGATGTCAAAATGATAAACGATGTAATTTATTTTTGTTATCATTTGCCCGTGCGTTTTGCTCGCGCCAATACATGTGCGACCGAAATGTATGAGAACTAAATGAAAAACTATATCAGCGTCTTCTGATGTCAGCTTCTTTCGAATTGGCCTGTAAGTAGCCGATAGGCACTTTATATTTTTTCTCAAGCAACAAGAACATGATAGCAATACTGCAGCCGCAATTTCTCAGGAAATATAAATGGAAATATATTTAGCAATAGTTCTCGATGGGCCATATATCTTCATCAATCTTCATCAAACTGCAATACGTTGTACATTAACGTACACGAAATTAACGACATCTATAGGGATAAGAGAGTACTATTATACATTTGAAAGTCCTCTCAAGGTTTCAAACTTTCAGCCCAATTTACACAACGTTTGCAGTGTGTGCATTTACTGCTAGATGGCGCTAAAAGCAAAGATAAACTAACGCCATCTTTCACTGATTATACAAAAGCTATTCTTGAATAGAAGAGCTGCGGCTAGTCCTTGACTGGTTGGACCAAACCTTGTCTAGTTCTTACACAGAGTAAATGGTCCGGTTAAATATCAATAGATGTCGCCTATGTGATTTTACAGTAGTCATTCAGCAGCTGCTGAAAGCAGTCACCAAGCGGTTAAGTTAAGGTTGGTTAAGGTATTTAAAATTATCAATTTATGATTCCAACATACAATATATCTTGTAGAGATGGTAGCCGCTAAATGTACATATTAACTGCTTGATTGTACCCATTAATTTGTGCCCAAAGTTTCAAAGCTTATTATCATTAGATAAAAATCTAAATTAAGGTACTTAACCAACAATAGTAGTTTGTGTTACAAGGGATCAAAATGATATATTTCCGTCAAGGGCGTACATTGAATCCTGAATGAAGCGATGGATTCTACACTAGAAGTAAAGTAGAATCCTGAGCGTAATGAGGGATTCAAGTGTTAACGCCCAAGACGAAATAATTTTGATACCGTGTGACACATACTGCTTTGACATCAACTATGAGGAAAATAAAAAAATCTTGACACAAATTATTATGTTTCAAAATATTATTCAAGCTAAAAAAAGAATGCAAAAAATAACAAAAACAGTGTCCTAGAACAGAAAAGTGCCACTTTGATCCCCCATAGCAGGGAGGAAAAGTGCCACTTTGATCCCTCCTAGCGGGGAAGAAAAAGCCCTTTTCCGAATAGGTCATATAAAAAAAATTTAATCCAATCAATTTATACTTATAATTACAGTTCACAAAATTAAACGAGATCGCCTGAGAAATGCAAACCAAATCAAATCCAAATGAATGTTACATCCCAAGTAGCATTGCAAGCTGTATATAAGCTGTATTAAAGTTTATTTGTATACTATAAGCTGTACAGTTAGGCTGTACAAAGGCTGTATAAGCGCTTATACAGCCCTTATAAGTAAAAAAAGGGCCCAAATTATACAGCCTTTGGCGTTATTAGAGCTGTAGAGTAGCTGTATAAGCAATACATAAGCTGCATAATAGCTGCATTACAGCTATATTTCGGTGTAACAGGAAACCTTAACACTACAGATAATCTCTTATAAGTACGATATAAGAATATAAGTTTTAAATGAGTTATAAGAAAGAATTACAAGAGAATAATAATCATTTAAGAAACTAAAATGTCTTAATCTTGTTCATTCGTAATATAGTAATGGCGACAATAAAGTGTTATAGTGGATGGTAAAAGTAAAAGTAAATATTATGCAGGACTTGAATGGAATTTTACATTATTGGTAAGTGCGGATTATTATTTATTGTGAACCTGTGTATCTTTTCTGGCAAAATATTTACGCGCCTGCAAAATAACAAAGAGAAACCATCAGGAAAATATCAAATCCCGGTAAAGTTACTGTTTGTTTTTATAAGGTTAGAGTATCAAAAATATTTATAAATATTAATTCTAAGGCTAAACAATTTATTTTAGCTGGTAATCATAACACGGCGTTAGTCTGCTAAATATTTGCAAGTATTTCTTTAATTATATTTACAAATACGTTTTTTTTATTATTGTAAAATGGCGACAATTTTTAAACAGCCTACAGGATAGTTGGAGAGCATTATAATCTTAGTAGCTGTGCTGTGTAATAAATGGAGTGTCTTTTACAGCTTTTGTAATTAAAACAGCTTTATAATAGAATATTAGTATTCGTTTGGCTGTATTTCGGTTCTCCGTACATAAGTTATAATTCTCTTTAGAGATCCGTATAACAAATAAAAAACCTGTACTGTAACTGTCATTAATTAAAAACATTCGTAAAAACTAAAAAAACTAAAACTAGTGCCTACGTCAAATCATGGGATTAGTTGTCAAGCGGACCCCAGGCTCTCATGAGCCGTGGCGAAATGCCGGGATAACGCGAGGAAGAAGAAGACTGTAACTGTCATATATTCCTTTAGTTTTATAATACACTTATTTTCAGAAATCATTACACTACTATACTTATACGAGTGTAAAATTACGCCAAAAGATTGTTATAAGCGACTCTATCAGTAATACAGAAAAAAGCTGTACTATAGCTGCCATTTATTCATTTGGTTTTATAATACCCTTACAGACAGAAGTTATACAACTACTATTCTTATAGGAGAGTAAGATTACGCCATAAGGAATAGCTTTAAAACGGGGTTGACAGATACATTTGTACAGCTACAAGTGCCAAGTGATACTACAATACAGCCTGTATACAGCTTTTACGATAAAATTAGCTTGTAGTGTTTCACAACACTTAATGTTTTAAAACGGAGTTGACAGATACTTTTGTACAGCTAAAAGTGCCAAGTGTTACTACAATACAGCCTGTATACAGCTTTTACGATAGAATTAGCTTGTAGTCTCTCACAACACTTTTAGTTTTATAGTAGATTTTTTATATTCTGATAAAGCACCCCATGCTTCCGCAGAATCCTTTATAATGATGTTATACAGCTTGAGCTGTATAATGTCTGTAAAGTACCTTTTATACAGCTTAAATCTTTTCTGACACTCTTATACGTCCCTTAAATCACTCTAAGTTCTTAATTGGCTGCTATATTGATGTTGCCGACACTTCCATGCTACTTGGGATGTACAGGAAAACAGCCGGACATATGAAAATTACAAATACAGTTTTACCAGTAAACGAAGACGCTTTGCTCGCGCAGCGCGCTCGTTCACTCAATTATTAGTGCAGTGTCTAAAAATACACAACAATCTAAATCCGAAAAAGAATGATTCGTTTTCCTATCAATTTTTATTTGGACGTAGTGTTTTTTGAAACATGTGGGTGCACTCGTAGCCGACACGCTCACTCGCTTCAGGCATGTATCTATCAACTGTACACACAGCAACACTCCTGACTATACAACAGTGGACCTTATTACAAAAGGCGTAAGGTCCACCGATGTACAGTTAACAGTGTGGGCGACTGTACGACTCTTAAGGGAAATGGAAACTACACCGTCATGTATTTTCTAAACGTTCGTGTGGCTTACAATTTTATTTTTTTTAATAAGTGACCTATGTCAAAATATGGAAAAAAATATTTAATAAGTACTTAAGTTTAAAAAAAAAATTCAAAAGTTGTGTTATACTTATCCATAACTTTGTGTCATGTCAGCATACATTGTACGATTGACATTTACTCATCAAACCAGATATGACAATAATAAAA
Source organism: Cydia splendana (assembly GCF_910591565.1). Taxonomy (NCBI): domain Eukaryota; kingdom Metazoa; phylum Arthropoda; class Insecta; order Lepidoptera; family Tortricidae; genus Cydia; species Cydia splendana. The sequence continues at coordinate 3,878,530 of NC_085976.1, read as the reverse complement.
TCGCTTTTATTTTTCATGATAATTATTCAAAATATTTGTATGGTACATTGGTGCAATAAATGATAAATACATTCAAATTTTTTTTTGCTTCTTTTCGCTTTTCTTGCAAACCGAATGTTAGGTATGTACATGTGGCGTATGGCATGGTATAATAATATACTCCGCCTGGTACTCCATTCCCGTCTTTTCTAGGTCACCTAACTGACACGGGCCTACGTCATCATGCGACAGCGCTATATGATAATATGCGATAGCGCTATATATAGCGGCCATGTTGTTGTGACGTAGGCCCGTGTCACTCTGGGAATGGAAGACCATGTTTTATTAGACTATGGCGTATGGCACAAACGTATTCTCACCCGACAACAAATCAATTTTCTCAGAAAACCGGAATATCAACTTGCGTAAGTGCTTCTTTCAAAAAGGTGGATATTTTGAGACATCTAATACGTAAAAGCCTGAATAGCTGAGCCATTCAATGTATATTTTATTACGTAAACGCGAACATATTCTAAAGACCCTAACTTTAATGGAAATAAATAGAATGTAATGGAGAATGAATTGAATTTATGTGCTTTGCTTTTATATGTATACGCATATTACTTATTCAAAGACTATTTGTGCATAGTTATGACGGTTAATCTATATACAAGTCACAAGGATAGTTATGTTTTTTGTCACATTCACATTGCCACTTATAGAAAGGCATCTAAAAGTAAGAAGTGGAGTCCGTGACAGAATTCACATTGCCACTTATAGAAAGGCATCTAAAAATAAGAAGTTGAGTTTGTGACAGAATTAAAATAAATAAATGTCGTTGGTACTCATAAGTATTTTAATATAGTGTCTATCTAAGAAGAAGAGGCCTTCACCCGTCAGGCGCCATTATATATAATAATAATTACCATTAATATAATAAGGTAGATTAAGGATGAAAATAAAGGCTTAAGAAAAAAAAAAAACTATATAAGATAATCTAACTATTTATAGCAATAATGACGTACAAACCTTTAATTTTGTTTATTTTCTAATCTCTGCCTTCAACGTCATAGTTTCGATCAAGTAACTTTTCAAATATGTAAAAACCAAATCTATTATGTATCAGTTACAAAACCACATACCCACAGACTGACAGATATGTCAAATATGTCTTATATGTCCTCATTGTTTGCTACTACGGTCCCAAACAAAACAGCGTCAACCAAAAACACCAAAAACTAATAACATAATATGAGATCGTAGTAAAATATAATTAAAGCAGAAATCCAGTCCTATTTAACATTTTTTATAAGCGTAGTCTTCACGATTTGACTATGCGCGCTCAAATTTATGGGCGATCCAGAAGGTATACAAATTGCCAGCTTTTGTTCAGTATCCTCGAAAATAGAATGGGAAGGATCGATTGGGGGAATTTTTGTGCCTAGATTTTTCTTAGCCTTTAAGCTTTGTTCCCTTAGCCTGATGAAAATATGAGCAAACATGCCTTCGTTCCGCTTGAGTTTCATATTTCACGATAATCTCCTAAAATGTTTTTGTAGCGAGTAGCTAGGGACGGAGGTTATATCATTTATTAAGTATATTTTCGTGTTCATTGCTACAAGTAAAAAAAAATATACTTGATCCTCATTTGTTTTATGATTACCTTTCATTTTAGTTGGCAGTGCTGGAAGTTACCAGATTTAAGTCTTCTTATTTTTTCTTTTCTTTTTCTAAAAGCGTAGGAAAAGGTACCTACCGGTTTTGGGCGATGTAAGTTACGAATAGATATAAGGTTCAAGTATCCTTAACATTTATTTACAGATGAGATAATGTTTCTATTTATATGTATATGGATCAAATAGGTCATCTTCCTCGCGTTATCCCGGCATTTTTGCCACGGCTCATGGGAGCCTGGGGTCCACTTGGCAACGAAACCCGAGAATTGGCGTAGGCGTTAGTTTTTACGAAAGCGACTGCCATCTGACCTTCCAACCCAGAGGGTAAACTAGGCCTTATTGGGATTAGTCCGGTTTCCTCACGATGTTTTCCTTCACCGAAAAGCGACTAGTAAATATCAGATGATATTTCGTACATAAGTTCCGAAAAACTCATTGGTACGAGCCGGGGTTCGAACCCGCAACCACCGGATTGAAATTCGCACGCTCTTACCGCTAGGCCACCAGCGCTTCTATGGACCAAATAGGTACCTAATAAAAATTAATATTTTAAATTTAATTAAACTAAGTGGGGACTGAGGACCGACTTAAGTCCTGCTAGCGAGATGTCGTATACAATCTATTTAATTGCTTTACGAGTACAAAATACGTACTGAAATCAGTTGAATACACTTATACATACAACATAATTCAACTTAAGAAACCTTTGCACAAAATAGCTTAAGAAAATATACCTGCTTCCTGTTCGAGTAAAATGTAAAGAACCTGACATTACTGCCACGGAGTGTTGACTTTGCTGTCATTCTAACGAGAGTCATTTTAGCAAATGGGCTTTTAGCTGAGGGCCTTGACTTGCAATAGAGTTTTCGTGCGATTGCAGTATGAATAAAGGTGAACAAAGTCCAGCTGAGTCAAAACACACGCAACCGTCTTTTAGTTAAAGGGCTTTTAAAAACAATCTTAAAAAAAAAATACTTTGTTCATTTAGACCAATCTGCCAGATTTAACGTAAATTCCTAGCTACTAACTTAACAGCCCTGTTCACATATGTACATTATATTAAAAAGAAGTAGGAAAAACGTCTGAGAAATAAATCTTCCACATCCGAGCACTTAATTTAAACAAAATTAATTTGTGAGAGACCCAATAAAATTATGTTTTCGTTAATTTATAGCAAATAATGTCTCGTTTCCCTCAAGAAACCAACCAACCAAAATCAGACGTGCGCCTAAACTAAAACGAATGAAATCGAATAGATTAATTTCTCAAAATCCATTTTTTTAGAACATCAGAGATCGAAACACTTACAGAGGGTCCTAAGCTTCTAATAAAGGATGTTGTCTAAACCCTATCAAATGTCTCGGCGATGACCTCACAGTGCATCTCGATAACTTTTTCCCAAAGGTGGGTGGCAAACCAAATGTCACTCAGGAGATTCTTAGGATTAACCCTCTGGAAAGTGTCCATATTAGGATTAGTTAGAATCAAAAGTGGGTTCAATTGAAACCTACAATCAGAATTAATGTTGGTAATTAAGAGGAACTGGATATAATAGGATAGATTTCAATCTGTATATGAGTTTCATGAAACTCTTTTGTGTAAAATGAGGTTTCAACCCACTAATTCTGGTTTGAAAGCTTTATCTTTGATGACGTCAAAAGCATAAAAATTTAAGGTCTCTCTAAGGTAAGAGTACGTAAGCATAACAGCAGTTGGCAAAACTAGTCAGAAAAAACAATTTCCAGGTGATGATTTTTGCTGACGCACATGCATAATTCAAGCGGTTTTGATGGAAACTGGAATAACGTAGGATCCCAATCCGAAGTGAAGAATTTAATGACAATTTTTCAATGACAAATTTTCGGAATATTTTTTTTCGATTGAACATAATGTGACCGGCTGGGCTACGATTTTTATTAATTTACTTGATGAGCAAGTTAAGAGAAACTCTCTTTTAAAAATATTTTTCCGGTATTTGTCTTTATGGTTTAACATAGTAAAAATATTATTTGATACATACTTACGGCTCGATTCGGGAAATGAATTAGAGATTCACTAAATATGAAATAGTAAAGATATGTGACGTTCCACGGCATAAGGTACCTTATGACGGCTTGTGCCGCGATTCGGGAATTTACCATTTCAGTTGAAATTATATATATAATACCAATTCCGTTAACACCACTCTGCTGCACCAAAAATGCTGGAAAATGTACGATCACTGGTTATTGTACAGTTCTTAAACACAAGTCTAACAACTGAAGAATCGAAAAACTTTAACAAAGTGTTACTCGGAATGCAGATATACAAAAAAAAAGTGCAGTACCTATCGTAAGTTCTACTCCTACTCAGTTCTAACATTCGGGTTAACAAGGCCTTTTTCTTCCAGTTGACAGTAAATTCAAACATAAATTAGGTACTTCAAAATATAAACATCATTAATTTGTCCATTATAATATATATAATAAGTGGGACGGATGTGCCCTGACTTTTAGGTAAGGGATAATCATGGTAAAATACCCAAGGGTAAATATGTCATCAACATATTTCAAATCTTCATACCGCAATTTAGCGATGCATAAAAACCCGGAAAGTCAATCTATTGAATGTGGATTTGTGCGTAAAATTATACTTAAATAGGAATTGAAACCGATATACCTACATATATTTAAACGGAGATTCTTAATGAAAAGCAATGAGTATAATTATCTAATCACATGTGTTTGACATCTATGGGATTTGTTTGCGTTAAATAGGTAGGTACTACCAAAGATACCTACTACTAAAGGGGCCCACAGATTACCAGTTTGCCGGACGATATCAGCATGTCAGTTGTTTGGAGCTGTCAAATTTTGCGTTTAACTGACAGGTCGATATCGTCCGGCGACTGGTAATCAGTGGGCTCCTTTAGTCTGATAATAACATACGGCAGTATAAGCTGGCACGGCATTGGACATTCAATGCTAGATTCAACTTTACTAGGACTGATGGTGTAAAAACCCACAGGCTAGAAATGGGAACGAGGAAAAAATAGGAACTTAATACAATAGAAAAGAAAAGAGCTTTCTTATTTTGAATTTTCATACAAAGTAACCCGCATTCATTGCCCTCTAGTCTCTTGTATACACCGTGTTTTTATTGAATTCCGTTAACTTCGGGGTTTAAGTACGTTTAAAAGAACTAAATGGCATAATTATTAAAAAAAATGTTTTTATAAAAAAAAAAATAAGATTAAAAAGTAATTAAATGTAGCATATAGCGTTGTTGTAACACGTGCATTATATTTAACTGAACCAAACAATTCAAATCTGTGACATATCAATGTCATTTCGAACATCGATCGACCGAGATTGTACTTAAGTTTAGTAGCATGTATGAACTCATACTAAACACTAATCAATATGTAAACCGGCCCTAAGGCAAGTGTACACGCTTGTAGAGGCCTTATAGGAAAAATAAAAAATAAATTAATGATTATTTCCGAAATGGAGTTAATTAGAATATCGGTGTCTTTGATAAAGTTACTTGATTTAAGCTGCACCCTTGAAATTAACGGAAATAAAAAAACACGATGTATAAAAGGTAGCTAAATTATTTTTCGGACCAGAGTGAATATAAACCATGACATCGTTCAAATTCTACGCAGTAGAAATATAAAGGATGACTTACGATATACCGGGCCGGGGCCGGACCGGAGCTTCCGGCGCTTCGTTTTCTATAGAAAGCACTACGTGATCATGATCACAGATCGGTCGGCTGATCAGCCGTCATAAAAAATGACATGTCGGGTGCTTCGCCCCGGGGACGGCCCGGTTGGTCTAGCGTGAGTCATCCTTAACGTGTACCGTAAAATGGGGTGAGTAGGGTCAAAACTTAAATTCAAACCTCGATAATATTTTATTTTTACATATGAAAACTGAATGGTATATACCTAAAGTCTATTTCAATAGAACTTGCTAACTATGTAAACAAACCGCCATATTGAAATTGTCTCTGAATGATGAATTTACTAGTGATGGGCAAGACTCCTACTTACTACTTTACTAATGTCAAACCATATCGAATAATAAAATACCAAAAGTAAAAAACAAGTAGTTACTTATTTTTAATTTGTTTAATCACGACTAGAAGACAAATTAATACTTAAGAATGATGTATTGATGTATTTTATAACCGCGGCGGTAGGTACAGAGCGTGGGTTGGGTAGTGTGTAGCGAGTTTATATCACAAACTTTAGTCACAACACTACCCATCATAGACAATTGTAGAATTTAAAAGAAACAAAACATCATTCCAACAGGTCCTAATAACCTAACTTATGAACCCATTTTAAACTTTTAATGAAATATCCAAGATACAGTTATATATTTGTGTATTTTACGGAACGGACCGTTTCAATAGTGTATATGTGTATGGTTTCAATGGTATTTGATGAGGTGATGTGAAAATTCAAAGAGAAACAGTGATACAATAAAGTTAAGTTGTTTGTTTACATAGTTAGCAAGTTCTATTGAAATAGACTTTACATATAATAAGTGTTCCGGACGTATGTATTTTAGTTTTTATTTTATTTTGGGTAGTTCCATTTCATAACTTTGACGATAAATAGGAAAACCCACCTCACCCCGTAGTGCCTCGTATTTGGGGTGAGAGGGTTTTCATACAAAGGTGATTTTGGAAGATTGTTGGAACGATTTTTTTTTATTATGCGTATTACTATAGCTCCATTTGAAATTGGAATACATTATTTTTGTAGCAGTAGCCTTAAAATCCCTTCTCATCCCCCTCTCAAACCTTCTCCCCCCATTCATAAACCACCTCTCCCCGCGAAACCTACTCACCCCGTTTTACGGTATAGAAAAATAACTCCATAATAATAGTCAAAATATGTCACTAAAAAGAAAACTATATTTTTTCTCAAATTGATCAAGCTCAAAAATCAAACCTTTCAAGCTTTGCAAGGGGGAAATTGGAAAAGCTAAGCCAACTTCCTGTAGTGTCGAATATTGCTCCTAGGAAATGAAAATGCGTGTACTTATTGCTGCAAAAAACATTCTATTGACTAACCTGACTAACCAAGATTGCCTTCGTTTTAAGCCTTTTATTGGTGTGAGTGAAGCATTAGGATATACATTTAGTGAGGGAAGTAAGTGCAGTGAGTAAGGTATGCACTTTTGTCTCAGGCGATGCTGCTTGGTACGATTGTTCCTTGGATCATACTAAACTGATACAAACTGCCGTATTCGAACTTCAAGATATTCACAAGAGACGACACGTACTAGATCCATTCTAGATACGTTATGGTTTAGATATCAACTAGTTCTCTTTCGCAGCGCAATTCGGGCAACCAATGTCACTTTTACGTTAGATAGAGTAAGATTTCTATTAGATGTGAATTGGTAGAAGTCATAACCTGTGGAAATCGTTCAACAGTATCTCCAGAATCGCGCAAATGTCAAATTTGACAGGTTAGATCTTAAACATATCGTTATCGTATCTTGGTGATGTCTAAAAGATGTCTAATAGATGTTTATTTCAAAATCCGTATCGGGCCCAAAGCCCTAGCCAAGAAATGAACTCTTTGCCAACCCTCAAAAACCCCCTGGGTAAACTTGTTTTGGGGTACTTATTGTATAGAATGAATTAAATAACCAGACGAATTAGAAATAATTCGGCCAGCCTTCATTTTGCTTATACTCGCATAAACGTAAAGTACCTAACAAAGCTAATTTAAAAAATACACTTTGTATAATTTGAGGCTAACACAGGTCTTAAAAAGCCCAAAGGATTTCCACGTCCATGTTTATTGGGACGATCGTAAATAAAGTGCTACCAGTACCCATTTTGAATCATTTCTTACCATTCGCCGCCCTTCTCGCACTTAGCTTGTAAATAACCAATGAAAGAGACGACAGCGTTTCATATGTCGATATATGAAGCTTTATTTGGTTGGATGTTGCGATTTGTAGAATACCGAGAGAAGAAAATACGTGTATACAATAAAACCAAAAAATTTGGAACTTTTTTGCCTTCTATTATTGTTGTTTATATAGTTGCCATAGGGACTCCAGGCTCCCAAAAAGCCAAGACAACATGAGGAAGATGAAAACAATGATGTATCTAATTGTGGTATCAATGTCACCATTTTTAGTCGTTTTCCTAGCTCTAGATTTTCATAAAGCAGACTTTCTTGGTTTAGAACACAAACATGGCTTAACACAAACTCCTCTTCACTACCTCGATCCAATATTAATACATGCTAAATTAACTCTTTCTGTCTGTTACCTCTTCACACGGAACTGGTTTAAATGAAATTTGGAATGGAGATAGTTTGAGTACATAAACGATGGACAGAAGCTAGTATAATATAAAGTCAAAATGCTCTCACAATACTTGGTATAACAACAGCAATCCTCTGAAATTGGCCGGTGTAGCGTTACCGTCTGTGTCGATGGCAGGCCGACAATAGACGTCTTGCTAATTGCTTGTCACGCGCAAACGCACCTAAATGCCGTCATTTGACGGCGTATTATCCTTGGTGTTTTGGGGAAACGCAGTCATAGTATCAAGCGATGGAAATTAGACGGAGGATAAATTGGAAGTTTATCTTTTGGACATTAGAGGTAATAGAAATGGCGATACTTTATTATATATAATATTATTTTAAACAGCAAACTAAATCTCAATTCTTACCTCTTCATTGTTAATAATTAATTACTCCCAACACGGGGTAAGTATTTACTGCTGAATTTTTTTAAAGTGCTTCGTTCTGCGAAACCGATTAATCCAATCGTCATTTTGCACCTAAATATGAAAACAGAATAAATTACCAATAAATTGATTTGATCACTTTAAAAAATTATATTATGTGCAGAAGTTTGAATTTTGTAACTGCTACCAAAACAATGAATTAAATAACTAAAAGGGTCCGCAGCAGGAGAATCTGTTCTATTTTCCGCGAAGTCCACATAATAATTGAATTATCCCTAAACTATTCCGGTCGTGACACTGTCTACTGAATTAGAACTTTAGGGTATCGTGTTTGGTTGTTAAATTATTTCATCTATGCCGTTTATTTCCATTATCTGTATAAGCATTCTAGTTACAGTTAGGTTTGGGTACATTTTATTGTGTTACACAGTGTTACGGTAAATGTAAGAATTTGATGTTTTAAAATTACTGGCAAGTTAAAGTATTTTCAAATCAATTTAGCTGCTTTAAAAAATATAAGCAGAGCAAACGAGACAGACTATCGCATATCAGAAAAAAATAAAAATATATAGATATACTTATTATTATTGACCTATGCAATTTGTAAATCACAACTTGGTGGTAATACTAATTTATATGTAGTAAAAAGGTACATTTTACAACTATGAAAACTATTCATGAGGATTTTTCTTACAAAACAAAAATAAACTTCGTTGATTTAGCTTTATTCTTGTGTCTAAACATTACTCGTATTATGTATTATGAAACGATATAGCTTTGAACTTCTAATTATCAGTTTAACATTAGTATTTTAAAATTTGAACCCACATAATTCGAAAGTTAGTTTTAATAAGACCACATTAAATTTCTTCACGTACCTAATGTTTTATTCCGAGCTATTCGTTAAAGCAATTTAGCACCGAGCTAAACTCTCGCGTAATTAAGAATCGGACGTCGTTGAAATCCTTAAAAGGTTCTTTAGCTTTTTGCACAATTTGCAAATTGAAAATTTGGTTATAATAGTATGAATCAAATATTCATCAATAACAATAAAATACTAATTGACTTACGGGTCCACGGTATTAAAGTGGAAGTACAATTTATAAATATTAATAATTAAGCTAATGAAAGATCAATATCATGAATTTAATAGCTGATATACAATAACCAAATAAATTCAGCTATGCAACGTTAACCAGTGTTTAGCAATATTGGTACTGAAAAATGGAGACCTAGGCTCTCTGAAACATGCTTGACTAAAATTAGTTTAATACTCGTAATACACATGGTAATGCGAATGCCAATTCAACTTTGCTGTTATGTCCTTATCAGAAAAATGAACCTCTATAAGTAGCTAGTAACAGGTATTACCTAATAGGTTGTACTGAGTATAAGCTGCGATAATCTGAAATAAAGGCTATAAGTATAGAAAATATATTATAAAGTAACCAAGGTCTCAAGTGCCTGGGCTATAACCGCGAAATTCGAAGTTCGCCAATTGCGGGCATCTTTCTCTGTCACTCTAATTTCGCCTTCATTGGCGTAAAAGAGATAGATCCTCGCAATTTGCGAATATCGGTTTTCGCGGTAAAACCTATGGGATCGAACCAGCGTGCAGCGGCAGCGGCTCCATTCGTGACAGACGCGATAACCACTTAGACTACTAAAATAGAATAGTATTTATTCGTAAGCACAAACAAACGAGACAATAAGTACATAATATAAAAGAAAACACAAAATAAGATTAAAGTGCCACGAAATGGCCACATCTCAGCATGTTGCTGGTGGCTTCCACCGCTGATCTTCCGATGAGACCATCAAGTGAGAAGAATCACGGAAGGTAACAGACAACTACTATTTCTACTACTGCTAGAAGGACTATTTCAGTCTATACTAGATATGTCTACTTAAAATAATACAATTTCAAATTATGAATAAAAAAAATCCTCGGCGGAATTTCTCTGATCAGATCGGGAAATCTTGAAGGAAGGTCAGGTCAAAAGCACCCTAAACCGGCGAGCGTGTATAAGGAATGTTATTAAGGCGTGCTTTTCCCGTACGAGCTAAGCGAACCAGTTTTTTGAATCCATCGGAAATATAAGAAACAATGTTTTAAAATTGTGAAAAAAATATATCTTATACTTAAGGATCTGGCAGATATGTTTTGGATCTCAAAAACATGATTAGATAAACTTTGCTCGATAGAAAAAAAATCCAAAGTTACGCCTTTTTTTAACAATAAATCAATCTCAGAGCTACAATACAAACTTTTTTGACTTGTTTTTTACATAAATGTATAGGTAATAAGATAATCTAGATGATTTGGATCACTTTGTCTCGGTAACATCATTAAAATAATTTCTATGTTTCAATACCCACTAAATCCGCAACCGCCATCACTCGCGAACGCACTTACGCCCTCTTCAGTCGCGCGGCAGCGCTTGTAGAGGACGGACCTGCGTCAGTATGTTCCGCGCGGTCACGTGATTTTACCATTTACAAACAATGGGAAACAAAGCATATGAAACGTAAGAAAAAGTCACTAAGTGCTATAAAAACACACTTTCTGATAACAGAAGCATCTAATACTTTACGAGGTGCTTGAAAGCGCCTAGCTTTCCTACATCAACAGTTAAAATATTTCAGTATTTTCACTAGGTCAGCAACCAATTTCAATGTAGGTAAATAATATTATATTCCTAGATAATATAATTGTGAGTATGTAAGTATGATATATTTACAGTATTTCACCTTTACTGATATGCCTACGTCCGATCTGCAAAATGATTATATTCCTTCGTGCTCTTTGACTCCTTTGAAAATCAGAAATTATTTATTTGGATTGATACAGTATGGGGATGTTACAATATATGTATAGTGTTACGCTTTTAGTATGAGGGTGCCGAAGGCGCCCGGCTTTGGATCGCATGCAACGCGCCACGCCCGTCAAGCGTGCAAATTCATCATCATAATCATAAATTTAAATAAATATAAAATGTCAAATTGAAATAATTGAAAAAATTACCCTAATAGGCATATCGCAATACAATTATTTAAGAACTAAATACATATCACTAATTTTAATATTTGACCACGGTCGACATGAATTAAATATAATTGAGAGTTCAAGGTGCTTACATTCAGTTCATCTTGCGCTTGGTTGTATTAGTCTTGTTCGAGAAACTGAACACGGTGAAAAATAGAGATAATACTCCTAAAAATACGTGTGATACCTCATTAGATTCATCATAATGCCTAGAAAAATGCATTCGAAGCGTGTAGTAGCACACACAAAATATCAAAAGTTATAAGCAAAAAAAGGGGGAAAAAGTAGAGATCTTTAATTTCCCCAATATCTCAAAAAGTATTCATATTACGGTGCGAGATGGGTGGGGGATGCTCGACCAAATGTCATAGAGGGCCCCAAGACAAAACACACTGCATTTAAAAAATTTCAAACAGGCCGACTTTTTTTTTAATTTTTTTCAAGTTGGTCCGAGCGCTGAGATTTGACATGCGGCGAGCTTGGGGGCCCAAAATTACCATGTGAAAAAAAATTTTGGAAAAATCCAAAATGGCGGCGGACACGGGCCAAATTCAAATTTCCAAGTAGGTTAGGCGAGCCCGAAGGGCGAGCTTCAGGCTGGGAGGCCGAAGGCCGACCCCGCGGAGGGCCGTCAGGCCCGGAGCTTTATCTCGAATGTCCAAGCATCCTCCCCCCCCAGTAATTTTGGGCGAGGCCGAAGGCCGAGCTGCGGGAATGACGAACAAAGCAAAACCCTATACAAAGTGTGTTAAGCGAGCCCGAAGGGCGAGCTTCAGGCAGGGAGGCCAAAGGCCGACCCCAGTGGATGGCCGAAGGCCCGGAGCCTCCACCCCGACTCCCAAAACGCGAGTCCGAAGGCCGAGCTGCGTGAATGCAGTTCCTCCAAACGTCCTACAAAGTCAACTTTCTTGATAAGCGGAGCCGGCGGGCCGAAGGCCCGACGGCGAAGCGTCAAGGCTCGCGAAGGCCGAAGGCCGAGCTCCGCGTTGGGTCGAAGGCCCGAAGCGTCACACGTGAGGCGGAAGTTGGAGCTGAAACACGACCCAATAGGAAAAGTTACGATTTCCCAAGCACGCGAGGCCGAAGGCCGAGCTGCGGGAATGAAGTTCTCGCATGCGGATCTTTTCTTTCTATCAAAAGTACAACTTTATTTATTTCTCCCTTTGGAAAACAAACTACTACACAACAATAACAACAGCAGGAATGGACTGCTACCAACAATGTGGGTTAGGTTAGGTTAGAACTGCGACCCTCACAGGAACAGACTGCTACCAGAAAAGTGGGTTAGGTTAGGTTAGAAATGCGACCCTCACAGAAACGGACTGCTACCAGAAAAGTGGGTTAGGTTAGGTTAGAACTGCGACCCTCACAGGAACGTGCTACCAGAAAAGTGGGTTAGGTTAGGTTAGAACTGAGAACCCTACAGAAACGGACTGCTACCAGAAAAATGGGTTAGGTTAATAGTTACAACAGCACAAACAACAGCAACAACAACAACACGTCAACAACAGCACCAACAGCAAACAACACGCGTACCGCGGGGCCCTCGGGCCCCGCGCACAGGGCAAAATCTAGTTAATATTATTTAAGAGGAGGATATTTCCATTACAACATTATATACTTGCAGGACTGTATCTCCATTATTTATACTTTTTATTCAACGCTGAACACAGTCCTCCACGCCTCGGTGTATTAAACCGACCGAGTAGGTCGCACCCATCGTCAAAATCTAAACTAACTGGGGATCTATTTTAAAGTTTATTTATGTTATTTCTGTGTCAAATTTGTTGTCTGTTAGGTGACGATAAATATATCCATATTTACAGTTGATTATCCACCTTTTCCTTATTTTTATTAAAAGAAAAATGAAAAATTCATATCGATTTACTTAGACGACTACCGATTCATAAAGGTGGTGTCCGGCTAGCCCTAAAATTAAAAAAAGACGTAGAACGTAAACGTTCGTAGTGCAATTGTTTTCCTTTGTGATTTCGATGTGCGCCTTGCGCGAAAACCATATAATTCTAGCTTTATTTAAATCGCAAATAAAAATTCATTATACGTCACAATTCGATACCTCAGTCTACGTGGCATCCAATCGTAATCGCTTGCTGTGACTATCGATTTGGGTTAGTTACATCTCTATACAGGATGTCCAGTAATTAATGGACAACCTTCTAACCATCGACAGGGCAGCTTAGGCTGGTCCAGAAAATGCACTTATAGGTCTAGTAAAAGTTTCGTGGTTTTCGAGATAATCGCACTTTTGTCTTTTTTACTAGTTAGCACCATACTTCACTTTAAACACCATCTAGGCCATATCTTTATTTGTAGAAATGTAAATAGCATGTGTGATACCATTTTAGAATCAGTATTAGATAAACTATTTTTAAGAAAGTTGGCCACTCTGTTCTCCATACATTTTTTTTTCACCACAAGCGACCAGACTTCTTGAAAATGTTATATATATATATGGGCAGGCCACATTGCGCGCAGAGAAGATGGCCGATGGTGTCGAAAAGTGCTCGAGTGGAGACCACGGACTTTGTTAAGGCCGTCGGAAGACGCTGGATGCGGGTCGCTTCCGACCGGAATGGAGGTCCAAGGGGAAGGCCTATGTTCAGCAGTGGACGTCATATGGCTGAGATGATGATGATGAGTCAGTTACAACTTAATTAAAAAAATATATATATAATGTACTTAATAAAATGTAGGTACCATCGGTGCGCGAGTTTGACTCGCACTTAATTGAATTATTTTCTTGAAAACATTGTTTCGTTAAAATTGTGTGATCATTAAAATAGGTATAAAGTCGATAGGTATTGTAAACAATAATTTATTAAGTTAGGCAACAAAAGTATTGGAAATTGTGATAATGAGACCCACCAAAAACATTTTCATGTAAAATGTTGCCAAGAAGAAACCTTAAGGCTTGCACTGACAAAAAGTTATCAGAAATTTACTTTGAAACTGTTTTTTTTTTGTTTTTAGAGCTTATAAACAAGTACTACTGATCAGTAACAACGTTTTAATTTCACGGCAGCGTTATTGAGTTAAAGGAATCTGTAAAGTAAAATTATTGATTAAGGTTAATAACCTTTATAAATAGAACCCTTAATTGACCGTCTCCTTTAAAATTGTTACTTTCCTTTAGGTACTTTAACTAGAACACGCTGCCATGAAATTAAAACGTTCTTTACTGATCAATAATAAGTACACATGTCTATATAAAAATAATAATTCTACATGAAATGATCAGAAATACGTAATGCAAAAAATACATACGTACATATACAATAAAAACTCTAAAACGTGACCATTTCCCGGTCTAGTTAAAATACTGCCATCATAAGATCATTATACTGTGACCCGTCTGCTATGTTTACCGTGCGCGACGCGCGCTCACGATCTCGGCGAGCGGGTCGCGGGACGCGCGGGCGGGGCTTCACGGTTTGCCGCGCACCTCACCCCCTCAGATTCGTTGATGAGTCGAATCATATCGCCTTAAAGTGAAGGAAGCCAGAGAGTTATAAATATGTCAGGATCATAGCAAGTGGTCTCTGCCTACCCTTCCGGGAAATAGGCGTGGTTATACATTAGAATAGAATAGTTTTTTTATCGTAAGCACACAGACAATAGACATAAATACATAGAAAAAGCATAGTGAAAAATAAAGTGTCACGAAATGGCCCCATCTCAGCATGTTGCTGGCGACTTCCAGCGCTGATCTTCCGATAAGACCATCATCGTGTATTATTCTATTAATGATTTCTTCGCAGATAGCTTTAATATGTAATTTATTAGTTCTATTTATATAATTTAATACGATGCTACTTTTTGTGCTTTATTGCATGATATATGTAAATATTATAAATCTTAGTTTAAGGAAATGTTTGTCATACCCTTTTAGGGTCCATGAGGTACTTACTTGTATAAATGTTGTAACATCTCTTGTTGTAACCATGGTGCAATAAATGATTGATTGATTACATATTTAATTACACAAACGGGTCTACCGCGATATAATTTCATTGTTTTTACCTTTAATTCCGACGTTTCAGCTGGTGCAACTCAGCTGAAACGTCGGAATTAAAGGTAAAAACAATGAAATTATATCGCGGTAGACCCGTTTGTGTAATTAAATATGTGTACAAAACGCGAGAGTTTAAAGTGTTGATTGATTGATTGATTGATTGATCAAGTGAGAAATGATCACGGAAGGTAACAGACAAAAACAAAGAAACATAAAGGAAATAATAAAATTACAATATGTAATACAATTTTGGTTTGTCTCCCAGTAACATGTTGCGATATTCTTGTTTGGTCGTTACTCAAAGCGCATCATCATCTAACCTCATTAATTCGGCATTAGTTATCTATCGATCGAGATGTGCCGCATGTTTAGTAATGCATAGGCTTTCAATCAAGGACAGTTGCTGACTTAGTGACACGTCGACAACAGATTGGGTGACAATGTTCTTAATTAATCAAACGACTGTTGATATGCGTGGTCCCAGGGGTAATGCTTCCAAATCGAAAGTCGCGGGTTCGAACTCTCGTATCGGTGTTGTTAGCAGGTTACGTACGAATTTTCATTTATTTTCATAAGTGTACAACAGTAAAAAAACATTGTAAAATAATTTGATAGTCAGGTGCCTGTGTCTTGTGACCACGTTTTTTTTCAGATAATTGCAAAAGTACTACAGTAATACTAAGGTAGTACAGTCACCTGCAATAATATGTTACACAACGAAGGCCGCAAAAATATCTGACACGATCTTATTTGTAGATCCATAAGAGTGTGTCACATATTTTTGCGGCCTTCGAAGAGTAACATATTATTGCAGGTGACTGTACTAGTAGTAGTAGTAGTAGTAGTCGTAGTAGTATGAGGAGAACTCCCATAGTCTCCATAAAAAGGCATACTCGTATTGTTGAATACATATATTGAAAAAATATATATTATTATATTATTTAGATTTTTCTCATTCCAACAAAATACGTTCACCATTCACCTTTCATACACATTCACCACCACATCACCACATTGACCAGACAATAAATAAAACATTTATTTACAAACAAGATATATACAGTGGTATTACTAAATACATTAAATTATATACATTTATATAGATATCTGTGGCTTCAAAGCAAGCAACGTGGATTGTTTGCTGACAAACAGTACTGTTCCTAAACAATAGTGTGTGTACTTTGCCAGGGTATACAGACAGCACTTGTATTCGATGAACTACCTATAAATCACATCATACTTTACTGATCAATAATAGACGTTATGTCGTTCTAATAAGACTTATAAATGGTTGATTACCTGTCTAGAATTTAAGGCTCATAGTCGAACATAACCTGAAGTTAGGTGGAAAATAGGATTGACACCCATTCTCGTGCCCTGCAACATTTTTTTGGACTTTATTTCCAAACCAAACAACGTTTAATATATCATACTCGTATTCCAGCTTGTAGCAATACATGAGTTCAAGCAATATCCGCTAAGAATAGTATCACCTCCTCCTCCTCTTCCTTGCATCGGTTTTCTCGTCACTGAGGGTCGTGGCCACTTCTAGGGAACAGCTTCTCTTTGACAATTTGCTTTCACTTCTTTCTGTCTGTCGCCGAATGTAGGGCACCGTGGAGCATTGCATCAAGGGCTGAGCGAATTAGGACTGTCCATGAGTATAATATCCTCCTCCTCAGTCATTCACTCTTGACAGAGTGGTCGTGGTTGTATGATGAGACGTATCTAATGTGGATAACGCAGCCCTCGCAATGCGCCTCCACTTGCCACGGTCTACAGCGTTACGGGAACATTGGACTATGGTGGTTTGTGTCGCAGATTTTATCAGGTCTGCGCGTAGGTGACCGACCTCGTGATCGCTTGCCTTCCACTCGTCCTTGGACAACGAGACGTTCTATGGAGTTTTGGTTTCGTGTAACATGGAGTTTTGGTTGCGTATAATATAGTAGGTATCAAATCAAAATATTTACAACAACTTCAGCGACTGATTATTTTGTTAAGAAAGTTAAAATATAATGTTTCAACTAGATTCAGTCACAAAACTTAGCTACCTTCTACCAGAGAATTACCATGTAACTACTTTATCAACCTCCTGAGATAACTGATATGATAAAACTATACATAAGTATGTAGACAGGTACTTAAAATGTAGCGTACGGACCTAAATAAATAAGCAAGAAATCGTACCTAATTAAAATTAAATGTTAAACAAACAGTGCTATTTGGACAGACAGAGCGCGTATTTACTCAAATATAATAAGCCTACATCCGCAAAATTACCACTTACACATCTGGTGACCGGTCGAGAATTTGTCGGCGGAAATGACAGGAGTCAGTTGGGACGCCGGTTACCATACAATTGATTCCTAAACTTATAAAATATGAATTTATCCATCATTTCAGAAGAATTTCACGGGCTGACCAAATAAACGCATTAAAAATTAAGAAATAATTTAATAAACTAATAAAAACTAGAACATAAGTATAAAGTGAAAAAAATATGATTATTTTTTTGGGCATATGTTTGACCATATTCACAGAAAAAGAAACTCCTGATCTACAAATCTTCAGAAAATTCTTGTTTGTACGGGACAACGGTAGACAACTTCATAGAATGCTTCTATATTTTGTCTAAATTCAGGAATTTATAATAATTATGTAGGTATTCATATTTACCGTGATAATTATCGTATTTGACGTAAAATAATCTGTCATGACACGGAAGTCTCGATGCGCGAGTCTTCCACACACTTGTACGGCTATTTTTTGAAATATTTAACTGAAAAACAAACCTTTATCAAGCGAAGATGTCAGCTTGTTATTTTATGAAAAAAAAAACCTTGCTGCGTTTATCCTAGCGCAGGTCCGATACAATGGAAAATCTCGTAGATTTTTTAAAATGTTGAACAAGCATCGAACGCTTTCATGCCTTGATAGTCTCAGAAGTTTTTTTTTCATTGAATATCGTAATACAAGGTAAAACTAACAAGAGGATAAAATAAGTATAAAATTGTAGCTTTAATTTTGATGTTTTATTTATGAATCAATGATGAAATATGGATGAAATGTATAGAATAATAATGAATGAATAATGTTTAATATGTGATGTTTTACATACAATTCGGAAATCTCATCTTACAATAATTGGTTAGTTAAGTAAAAATATCTGGGAGACCGAGCTTTGTTCGGAAAACACATAAAACCTCCAAAATGCGTCTTTTCTCAGAGATAAGACCTAGTTAGATCGATTTTTCGTACCTGAAAACCCCCATATGCAAATTTCATCGAAATCGTTAGAGCCGTTTTCGAGATCCCCGAAATATATTAAATGTATATAAGATTTTAAGTAGATTTTAGTGCTAAAGCACACTTATTACTCAACTTAAAATATGCCATTGAATTCACCGCAACTCACATTTTAAAATGTTGTGGCTACTATGTACTTTTAATACTTACATATAGGTTTAAGATAAGTAGATCTGCTTTCGGAATATCTAAGATGAATTAATGAATGATAATTAATCTGCTAGGACTGCTCTCGATTTGTTAGGTACAAATCGAGAGCAGTGCAGACCAGCAGTTTAGTAATATTAAAAACATATTAACTTGAGTAAGAACAAAACAAGAAGACTGAATTTACGATGTCGTAGGCGATTCCAATGATTTGCATAATATATCTTGTCTTACCAAACTTACTTTGTGCAAAGTACCTATAGAAAAATAAAACATTCTTATAATCCCAGGGTCTTGATCTGTGTCAAAATTATAAAAAGACACTGCAAAAGAATTCTGTACAAAAACATCGGAAATTAACGAATTTGGGGACACGTTGTGTGGAATACGGATTCCCAACGACTGAAAATAGACTGCCCTTAAGTACATCTGTGTACGTGCGTGGGATGAGACTTTATGAAATTACACGGGCCCCGGCACTCACGTTCATACTCATAATAATAAAAACTTTGAAAAGCATTCCCGCAACGAATGGACACTGTTGAAATTATATTTTTGCGCAGAGATTTTTGGGAGAATCAGACAAAGGCATGGTGCGTTATTAAGTGAGGTTTTATTTTATTGCGCAATGAACCGAGGTCTCCAGTCTTCTTCTCTCCAGACCGCGTGACCTATAAAAAATGATGTTTTACAAAATGTGTAAGTAAGCTTGATATTTTTTTGTACGGTATCTTTAAACAATTTAAATTAAACTTTAGCTACAAGGTCTTGTATTTACTTGCAGAAGCTGCTTACACAGTTTTAAGTTAAACACGAATTATTAATACAGTACCTAACTCATTAAACAATTCTGTTAAATATTTCATCAAAGAAATAAAATACAAAATAGTAAAATATTTGTGTTTAGACTATTTAGAACGTCCTGTTGTCTACTTTCAACGTAATCTTGTTTTAATTCAAAAAGGTCACAAATTAATACCATTACTTACAGATATCCACGTGGCGTTTTTCTTCTTCTTCTTCCTCGCGTTATTCCGGCATTTTGCCACGGCTCATGGGAGCCTGGGGTCTGCTTGACAACTAATCCCAAGAACTGACGTAGGCAATAGTTTTTACTGAAGCTATACTGCCAAGTGCCATCTGACCTTCCAACCCAGAGGGGAAACTAGGCCTTAATAGGATTAGTCCGGTTTCCTCACGATGTTTTCCTTCACCGAAAAGCGACTGGTAAATATCAAATGATATTCCGTACATAAGTTCCGAAAACTTATTGGTACGAGCCCGGGTTTGAACCCGCGATCTCCGGATTGAAAGTCACAAGCTCTTACCGCTAGGCCACCAGCGCTTATATCCACGTGGCGTTGTTGTACCTACTTAATATCTTGGAATGAGTGTTGCTCAGACAAATTATTTCGAGAAATGAAAAGTTATATTAGGGTTTTGGGTCCAATTATACTCAGTTAGCCTACCCAAATTTGCCAAAGCTTGAGCCTAATACAAAGGTAATGCTTGTACTCTATATATGATGTATAACTATGTACCTATTAGGCAAAACATTCAAAAGGGAGCAAGCTAGCGCAAAGGTTGTCCATCTGATCGTGGTTCAACGCGAAAACTCAGCATGCGTAATTGGCACCTTTGCGTCTAGTCTGTTCGAGATCCTGAAAACGGTGAAAAATAGAGATACTACTCCTAAAAATACGTGTGATACCTCATTAGATTCGTCATGATACCTAGAAAAATGTATTCGAAGCGTTAGCACACAAAAAATATCTAAGGTTATAAACAATAAAAGGGGGGACAAAGTAGTTTTTTTTTTCCCCAATATCTCAAAAAGTATTAATATTTTAGAAACCATAATTAATATTGAAAAAGAGGAGGATATTTCCAATAAAACATTCCATACTTGCATAACTGTATCTCCATTATTTATACTTTTTATTCAACGCTGAACACAGCCCTCCGCGCCTCATTTTCGGGAAACGCGCGTGGCGTGAAATGATTACGTAACATTAAATATAATTTTAAAGGTATTAAATACTAATTGAAAATTAAAAAAAAAACTATAGTGTATTTAAAACATGTCAACAAATTTGTAGAAATTTATCTTAAAGTTATTTTTTCAACAAGTTCGGCAATTATTAATTAACAAAATTTTCTCGAACTTCCTTCTTTATTGAAAACGAAAAAAAATATATAAGCGATGCTGGGTGGGTTGTTCGCCTAGTTTTTATAGGTTAGTTTAGGTTTAGTTTTATTTATAGTTAAGTTTATTGATAGATTACTTTTAGTTCTTAAGTATATTTTAATGATTGTATTTTATTATTGTGTTTAAATAAATATGTTTATAAAGCAAGCAAACCAATTAACTACACGTAAATAGATTTTTGAATTTGTTCAATATGAACAAAATTGCAAATTTTACCGATAAGCAATGTAATAATCCCGCTTACTAATTATTTAAATTATCTATTAAAATTTAACTACAAATCCTGCTCATCCTACATTACGAGAAGAGCACAAAACATTAAAAAAAGTAACTACCCGTCGAATAATCAGTCTTTACAGGCTTGAGTCAAGGAAGTATGCATATCTTAGAATTTCAGAGAAATTTGCTGTGTCCTACTTTTCTTGAAATTTACCAAAAAAAATTTACCGATCAACCAATTTTTAGAAGAATCCTGGTTACAAATTAGTCAAATTACCTATTTAATACAAAGCAAGGCTTGTATTTCACACGAATACAACACAAAACATTTGAAAATAGTACCCCGTCTTATAATCAGTCTATTATAGGTTTGAGTCAAGGAAGCATGCAACCTTGGAATTTCAGAGGCAGGGCAGTGCGCCAGATGCTGCGACGTTCGTCGTTCAAGGCTCCGTTCCACTTTTGGTTCTATATCCAAATGAATTAAACATGTACTTACGAGATTATTAAAAAAAAAATTTTTTTCCGTATTTTAGTATTTTTAAATTAAAATATAGGCCTTGTCGTGGTGAAAAATGTTTCTTAACTCACGTCTACGTTTTGGACTTTCAGGCCTTGGAGACATTAAGCTTTATTGTATAACACAATATAAATGTTACATTTAGAATTAGAACTAGTAAAGATATAAGATATAGGTACCTTGTCTACTTTGTAATTATTGAATAAAAACTAAGTTCCAACATCCAAACTGTTTCAGTTTATTATCATTGTTTTAATACAGCCTTAATAAGCACACAAAATACAAATTATACCTAATTTAACGTTGAGAAAAAAGTATTCTATTGTTATTTAAATCTCGTCTCACGATCATAAGCTGAATACGATCATAAGCGGAACGCACCAACGCCGAGCGCCGAAGGCAGAGTCTTATTAAAGTCACTTATTGAAGTGATAATGAAGCCGCCTGCAGGCTGCCCGTTACAGCCGTAACATTGCCAGCCTTATAACAAGATATTCCTCAACTCATCTTATCCTTACATAAAGCTAATTGTGAAATTTGTAATATGGATGAAGACGTCTTACTCACTGGCAAAGATGCGCCTTCTTTCTACAGAACAATATTCGGTTTATTTTGAGATGTTATAAAACCCTTTCATTAGGCTTGTCTTGCTATTCTTTAATTAGGCTTGTCTTACTATTGTTATTGTTAATTTTGAATTTTGTAACAGCCCAATTAAGGTAATGTTTTCAACATTTGGTACACATTTTTGACATCATCTTTGTTACCCAGGTACTTCCAAATTTAATGACCCATCACTTAGGGTTCCGCACCTCAAAAGGAAAAAACGGAACCCTTATAGGATCTCTCGTGCGTCTGTCTGTTTGTCCGACCATTCCCTTCCTTTATCTCCGAAACTACTAAGTCTAAAATATGAAAAAAAATACACAAAATAGTTCTTTACCTACAGATGACAGGAAAACCTGTTAGAAATGTGCAGTCAAGCGTGAGTCGGATTAATTAATTAGTTTCAGATCCGACCCCTACGGGTTTTTTAAAGACATTTCATTCACGTTCCACATGAAAACAATCATTGCTAAAAATTGGGTAATGTACGGAACCCTTGGAACGCGAGTCCGACTCGCACTTGACCGGTTTTTAAGTATACATTATTCATTAACAGCACGTTGGTATTTTCAGAGATTGCGCTAAAATTAGACACCTATTGAAGAGCGAAAAATTATAATGAATTAGCGGCACGATAATTAACATTTAGCGTCGTTAATTAAACGAGCATTTAAGTGATTGAAATCCGTCTAAATTAAACAGGGACCCAAAATAAGCCGTAATTAAAAGGCGAATTACCTCTTAATTATGGGCCGTTGAAACTGAAGTGGACTCGTCCTTTAAATAAAATTAACAGACCGAGCTATTCCTGCTAATTTCACTCCAGGTGTTAGCTGTGACCTTTTTGTCTAAATGACTGGACTCAGATTCGTGGTAACTTTGATTTCGGTAATCATATAATAATTTTTAAATAACTTATACAGCATGTTTCTTGGGATAGACGCAAAAATATGATAAAAAGTGGCAAATGAGCAAGTAATTAGAAAGATAAGTTAAAGTCGAAGATGTGAAGTGTGAACACCCTTGGCAGTAGTTATATTTTAGAGGCGTTTGGGGTCGAAACGCTAGGGCCGTGAGGGCCAAGCGCGCGCCGGATTTACATACAGGGACTTAACGGCGCGTTTTATAGACGCCACAAGGGACCAGAGGGCTGGCCAGTATTTTGCTCAACGTATTAGCATTGCCATTCAACGTGGCAATGCGGCCAGCCTTCTGGGCACACTGCCCATCGGCAGTGACTTGGGGGAAGTTTTCTATTTATAGGCCCTTTATTTTAAGTTTATTTATATAGAGTAAATTCTTTATTGTGGGTGTGTAATGTTTAATATAATTATAAAAAAACTATCATACATTTGTTATAACGCCATTTGATATATTATTGTATGTAATAATGTAATTTTTATTATATGTTTCCTTTATTATATAGTGATTTCATTTAAACTGTCATTGATATAATGCATAATGTAATATAATTTTCAAATAGTATATAGACATATTTTATAATGACATCTGTTATATTATATTTTTGTATAACGTAATACTTCATACAATTTTATCAAGTATAAATAAATACATTTATCGTATAATATTTTTTGTCATATTTCATTTACTGATAACGTAAAGTTTAACATACTTTTTATAACTAGTACGCAGGCCTACTGCTTTTGCTAGCTATTTTATTCTAGGGAGGTCGCAGTTCTAACCTAACCTAAACCACTTTTTTGATAGAATATTTTATTGTACGGAGGGTCAAAGTTCTAACCTAACCTAAACCTCCTTTTGTTAGGTAGTTATTCGTTTGTGCGGAGTCGCAGTTCCAACCTAACCTAACCCATTTATGTCATGCAACTATTATGCTACATAAATAATTATGTGATGTAACTTGTTATAACAAATAATATGCTTTAGAGTATGTAATAATTATGGCAATGTATATTAGACGAAGTGTAAATATACCTTATGACCATTATACTAATAATAACATTATGTATACTGTTAATTAGGTATTACGGTAGTATGCCATTTATTACGTTATTCAAAATAACGATATATCAAACTATAATATATGAAAAGTAATTATAATAAATGTAATGCACCCCTTTATTGTACAAAAATACATAAGTATTAAAAATATCATACAATTGGTAAGAAGTACAAAGGTAAACTTATCCCTTTTCATTTGAATTTAATGTTAAAAGACAGAAATCACATTCTAACCTTGTAATATTGATGACCTTATGTGACGTTCCACCTCAATAGTTAGGTCAGTTCAAATGCGCAATCAAAACAAACATATATAATAGATAATAGTCTTTAATAATTCTAAGAAATTTATTTATTTACTTAACTTGTAATGCATTAATTATTTTATTATTTGCTCAGACGCCAGTCACGATATAGAGTTAAGTATAACTATACCTACCAAATAAAAATATTTAATTTGATTAATATAAATGTTAAAAACTCTACCATAAAATAATACTGCTTAAATGAAGTCTTAAGTAATAAAAAAAAAAGCATTAAAACTAACTATGAATTAAAGATTTAAAAACTAAACTAAAATTAAAATAAACCTACTTAAAAATTTAACTAATACTTATAATATTATATAAAAACTAAATTATACTAATAAAATATATAAAAATAAAAAGAAGTTATAAAGAGAATACCCCTTCTAGAACCTCCGCCTGCGGCATTGAGCCCATAACGCTGGCTGCGTTACCTCTCTGTATTGCCAGCGATATGCGCTGGGAGAGGTAAGCGCCAGCCCTATGGTCTCCCGAAGCGTCGACCAGCCGTGTCGACAGGTCCCCCATGAAAGTTTTCATGTCCGCCGACCAAGGACCCATTGTTTCCACTGCAAGCGCCGCAAACTCATAATCTTGCAGTAAAGATGAGTATTTGCGGCGCTTGAGTAGTTGGGCCTGGTCGGCAGCAGCGCCAGCCTGTGCCCGGGTAGCCTGGATGTGGGACTGCGCAAAAGTGTCTACGCATGTAGCGTCCCACACCAAAGGCCTACCCAGTCTCCACGGCACCAGTGTGGCTCCGTCCGGTCGCTTACCATCGTCTCTCGCCATGCCTGAGGGTTCTAAAGTAGCAGGCACAGAAACGGTAGCAAGCGACCGCCGAACCAAATCATTGATGGTGCCGTGGCGATATAAACGGCCGGCGCTTTTGATGCAAGAGAGGCCATGTCGACCTAGCTGGTCCACGTCTTTGCCGCAAGCACAGGTGTGGGCGGAGCATATTTTGGCCCCAATGCGCAGGCAAACTGATATTGTAAGCGTGTTTTTTTCTAAAACAGTACCAATATTGCGAGAGTATATATACCTATATATATTTTATTACAGTTTATTATCGCAAATAATGAATCTCAAGCAGTTTTACCTATCTCTTACGACACCGACGTTCTTTGAGGGGTGAGTCGTCGTACTAAATGTATGGGACGGTTTGAAGTTAATGTTTGGGATATTTATGGTTTTACTTAAAAAAGTTATTAATGTAATTTTACTCATTGGGTAACGCACTTTCGATATCAATTTGAATTTTTCTGATATCTGCTATATTTACGGAATTATCGCCTGGCTACACTTAACGATTACACCCTGTATATAACTCGAGAGTGTGAACATTAGACTGAACTAATGAGAAAAATGTAGGTACCTACATACATAGTTTTGGTAACCACATCATATAAAGGATAAGTGATAAAATAATAAGCTTGGAAGCCCTTATCCAAAAGGATTAAAATATCCGAATGACCTGTCCAACCTTTGAAGCAGTTAATTGCGAAATATGTATTTTGTCCTACTTTACGAATATTTATTACAAAAAAGATTTTCAAAGGCAAATTTTTCAAATAAAAAAAAACACGTTTTATTCTTAATGCAATAAGCGAAACTTAATGCGATAAGCTTAATGCGATATGGATACCGAATTAATAATCATCCAATAGGTTTGTACCTACTATTAAAAATACTTGTTAAATATGGAGAAATACAAAAATGTTAGTGATAACTTAGTACCTAAATGAAATGTGGAGAAATGTCTAGCAACACAACCACATAGGTACACTGTTTTCTTGATTCTGTTAATGGTCTAAGCAGAGAACGGCAAACCGCATTAAGTAGATCTGGTTTCCCCATCCACGAGTAATAAACAGTTATGGTTCGTGCTCCTGACAACCGAATTATGAAGCAAACTAAGATGATTGAGATGTTCTGAAATTGTTTTATTGATTTGATGCTGAATAAAGTAATATGTATCGCAGCACATCTAGTCTTTATTATTGTTGACAAGACATTATGTAAATCTGATAAAATAGCAGAAACAGGATAGTAAAGTTCGTTCGTTCAGGACAGACGTTCTTAAAACTGATTTCCACCTGCTTGCTATTTAGATGTATAGTCAAAGAATTTAATTTAATTTAATTCTTTAAATTAATTTATTTTATGTACCATTTCGTACCTTGTCACGATGACTGTAGAAGGTAGAGAGGCAATAGAGAGTAATCTCTCCAGGCGGGTGTTATGCCTGGGGACCGAAGTCCATTGAGAGTTGGTCGTAAGTTATATATATATAGAAACTGACATTATAACTCCGTAAGCGCGATGTAGGTCTCACATACTAATTGCGTTCTAGACGTAGTATCTTCTTAGCAGTTTGTGCGTTCTAGCTCCCTAACGTCATCTGTTAGATTATTATGGCACGACGTTGGCAGTGACAGCTAGAGGAGACGCCACATGACAATCAATATGAAAGTCACTTAGGGCCACTTGCACCATTCACTAACCCGGGGTTAACCGGATAAACCTGGGGTTACCATGGTTAACAGTACAATTTGACACTGCGTTAACGGTTTAACCGCTTAACCCCGGGTCAGTGGGATGGTGCAAGTGGCGCTTAGCGACTTCATACTATTGTCACAAAATGGTACAAAATGCTACTGAAATTAATTTCTTTGACTGTAGATAAGTTAAAATTAAGAAAAAGTGTATTTAAATAGGTACCTTCATTAAAGATACAAAGAATATGTATTTTGCTCTGACTCCAATGATTAATTATTATATAATTATCAACTGAAAATAATTTAATTTGTTCTAATACTTCTAATAATATAATTATTAATAATATCAATATATTAACTCGAGACAGTTTTTAGGTAATCCAAAATTGAAGCGCTTAAATTATACCCGTTTATAGTAGGTAATAATTGATATTATTGTCTGACTCAAGCCAAAATTTACTGGTATATTTTTATCACTTTAATTAATCCTCCCCTATAGCCGTTTTTACCGTTTCTGTTGTATTATTTCTGTAAACAACATGTTAAAAATATGCTTAATACGATTGTATTTCTGCTATCTCATTATTTCTAGAATAATGGAGCACGTGCAAGTGACAAATAGATAACGAAGAATTGTTACCGTCTCCATTCAGAAAATTTAAGACACAATACATTTGAGCTTTCTTGTAAAGAAGGAGTCCTATTTTACCAACAATGCGGGTATTTTGCAAACAATTGGTTTAAATTTGATATAACCTAACACGCGAATTTTAATTTCATGAACAGTTTTTTATATTTTTTATCATCCTATTGTATTCTGATAATATCCAACAATAGGTCAGAATCATGCTGTGCAGGGAAAAATTTTAAGGGCTACAAATTTAATAACGAAATTCTTTATTCCCCATTCACGGAACAAGGGTATTCCGGACCTTTAGGAGGCGTACGCGGAGCCGAAGCCAACACGTTGTTACCCTTTCGACACTTTAATAACACGAATAGATATATATATGTCGTAGTCAGATCGTATAATCCGCCGTATTACATTACGGCTAGCCGTTATCAAAAACAGGGGCGTTTTGAAATGCGGCGGTTCGACGATTAGCCGGATTGTCATTGCGATACGTTCTTCAATAAGGCGGCCAACGTTTAGCCGCATCGTACTACTATTTTAGATTGTAGAGTGACCAGTTCTTTCGGTCGCCTACGCAACCGGAGTTTGACAATGTTTGCAATTTAATTTATTTTTACCATGGTCCCACCGCACTACATGTGTTTATTTTCCAAAACATTTCCTTCGCAACTTAAATAGACGGAGCCCCGCAAGCGGGGCTCCTATTTCTGGGCGGTTTGCCCTTCGGGCATCTGAAGCTACCTAACGAACCTAACCTACTTACCTACCTACGCTTTTTTCCCCAAAGTGTAATGTTTTCACGGACGTCTCACTAAATCAATAGGTAGGTAGGTTAGGTTCGTTAGGTAGCTTCAGATGCCCGAAGGGCAAACCGCTCAGAAATAGGAGTCCCGCGAAGCGGGGCTCCGTCTAGTTAAGTTGCGAGAGAAATGTTTTTTGAAAAGAAACAGTCCGACGAACTCCAGATTTGATGGACACCCCAGCGTTTGTCAGGCAGCGCCACGGGTGTTAAAAATGGGAACTAAAAACTGTCAAAGCGGCGGCTAATGACTCGCTGTATTACATTACGGCTAGCCGTGTTGAAGAACGTATGGCGCCGAATACATTCCGGCGGATTCTCATTCAGCCGCATTCAATCCGGCTAATCGTTAAACCGCCGCATTTCAAAACGCCCCTGTTTTTGAAAACGGCTAGCCGTAATGTAATACGGCGGATTATACGATCCGACTGCGACATATATATTAGGTATGTTCTTTATTTTTGGCTTGTTCTTTTACTACAAGTGCGCCTGTTATCAATAAATACATTTTGTCTTTAGTAATACATTTTATGTATACTTCTTCAAAATTGCTCAGATAAATTCTCGAGTCCTCTCAATAGCGCCCCGTAAATCCGATACTAGGGCTTTGCGGAAACCTTTTTTATAAAAAGCCTGATTTGTTCTCGACTCGATCGATCTCGTCATGATTATAAACCACAAAGTTACGACAACTTTTGCGAGATATCAAATATTTACGATCGGAGGCATAACATCCGCCTCGTATAAAAGTATTTATAAAAAAGAAGATCTAACGAATATCCGAAAAGGACGATAGTTTGTAGATAAGCCGCTTTTCTGTTTACTAGCATCCGTTTTCTAGGTTCACTTTCAACGTCGTTCGTTCACAAAGCAAATATTGCTGTGTGTAATATTTACACACAGTGTTTTGCAATATGTTTAGAGAAGAATAATTTATTAGCTTGCGCGCGGAAATATATCTGCAAATGTTGCTCAGGTTGCTATAGGTAAAATTATTTTGTGCCTAAAATGCCTTTTATTAGTATTTGCAATAGGATGAAAATACGAAAAAGTAATAATTAAGCTATTTAATTAGTAGTTCGATACGAGTAGTTTTAATACTATTAATGGCTACACCTATTATATACTTAATGACTTTATGAATAACCCGGTAATTTTGACACACTATAAACGAACAGGACAAAGAAATCGTTTCACCAAAAAAAATACATACAAAAATCAACAATCCTTTTACAAAAAAAAATCATAAATATTCTTAGTTTACGGAAGAGGTCATAAATAAAAATAGACTTGTGTGTATTCTAGATGTAATCAATCTGTATATTCTGAGCTTAGCGTGACAGTTCTATTCATGCGACGTCATACGTAAGTCGTGCTAGTTGACATGTGAAGAATCGTTGGGGATTATTCCATGAAGGAAAAGCTACAAGCCAACAATAACAGAGGTGCGAAATTTTGCAACGAATATTTACATCATAATAACCCAATTAAATCACAAAACAAGGTTTTCATCAAACTGAGTCAATTAAAAAAATGCCCAAAAAACAACTCTAACTTTGTAGGTTTGTATTTGATACAAAGTTAATTTATGATTTACCTACCTGTGTATTACAAACTTCGTTTAAAGAATTTAACAAGAACAATAATCGCAAAAAATAACAGTCTAAAATATGCTTTAATTAGCTTGCAAACTCGAGCGAAGCGCGCGTTACTGCAGCGATTCCGTAAATTGTGCATTAAAAACGGATTATTCAAACTGTAATGCACCTTTTTTCTTCTTTTAACATTTGCACAATACTTTGCACTCGAGGGAAACTTTCCTCGACGTTATTTGGCCCGCGTTGAAGGCGTTCGCTGTTTATAAAAGAAATACAGACCGTACTATTCGCCACTGCAAAGACTCACACGTACAGTCCAATTTTATACTACCGGAAAAGTTCTAACGTTAACTTAAAAGAAAACTTCTAAACTACATAAAGGTTTTGCGTATGAGTATTGCTAGTTGGAAAAGAAGACTATTTTAAGATCCTACTAGGTAATATTCTAAACGTGAAAGTTAGAATGTTTGGATTTTCTTTCCTCTACGTACCTCATTCTTACACGGAGGATTCAATGAAATGTGCACACACATATTTTGCATACATTGAAATTCGTACCTTAGGGGATGCAATAGGGGGTTGCTATTTAGCACTAGTGTTGCGTAAAGTCGTAGTGAACTCTAATTTTAGAAATGTGAATATTGCTACGCTAATCCAGATTGAAATACTTTGGCTCACCGTTGTTGCTGCTGCTAAGGCCTCTAATGATTGTTCGTTCCCTATATTTAATTATTTCAACACACTTAATGTTTTAAATTTAAAGAGAATAAAATTAAACGTTTCTATAATTATATGCTGTTTCTTTAAACGAATATACGATGTTGTTGGTAGTTTTGTTGATCCGTGTAAGTGTCGGCGGCGGCCAGTATTTGCGCCATTCCTAAAATGAGTTAGCTTTTAGTTTTTAAAGAGGTTAGATTAACAATCACGGACCGATTCGAACTTTAAAATGACGTGACGTTTCTTCAAGCAAAAACGTCACTTTTGACAATGACACATCTAATCCCTATCGTTTCTAGATCTATTAATTGACGTATCTTAAAGTTCGAATCGGGCAGTCCCGCCAGTCAGTGTACTACGATCGAGAGACTGAGAGCAGTTTCACGACTTCTGCGTGGGAAAACTCGCAAAATATGGGAAAAGGCTCGTGATTACCCATATGAATGGTTGTCGGTTGGAACTAAATGAAACAAGACTGATACTAATATAATCATTCAAACTCGTGAAGACAAAGTGGCATTTTTTTAAAGAGGGAATTAAATTAGCAGACTTATATTTTTTTTTACTTACCTACTAATAACAGCTGACTCCAAACTGATTGCTTACAAACGTCACCGCTTTCCTTTATGTTAATATGACGTGTAACGCTTGTTATCAATGCATAATGTTTATCATCAATCGATCGAATACAATATTTTGACTTTTCCATTTTATTGAAAAGAACCAGTACGTAAATAATACTTTAGTTCCGGATTGGATGGAAAAGTAGTAAAATCACTCACAAACTGCTCGTTAATGAACTTACCCGAACCCTAAAACATTAAGATTCTAAATTTAAACATTGAGTTAACGCTTTCCATTTCTAAGGAACTCAACCTATTTAGTATATCCTTAACAATGGCACGTAATGGAGGCTTCCAGTATCAGAGTGAATGACATTAATTGAGCTGAGTAGTGTGCTCAATCTAATTATTTACATTGAGTTACAGATAATGAATTCCTACTACCTACCACTTTAGTCTGAATATAGGCTCTCCAAAATTTCACTGCAGTCATTAGGATTAAAAAGGTACCCTAATTTAACACTGCGGCATATTTAATTTCAGGCTTAGGTTTTAAATCATTTTACTTTTTTATGAAATGAAAGAGCTTTAAACTTAAGATTTATACGTTTTAAAATGCATATATTATGTTGAGCTGGAAGATAAAATTTATAAAATAATAACAATATTTTAAGTTATTATTTTACAATAGGTAGCAATCAGAATATCTAAATTTTTGATCTTAATAAACGTATTCAGGTAATTAATGAAATTGATATAAGGAATAATAATAGTTGCAGTGAACAAAGGGCCTACCACGAACCACGTTCGACGTGTTGCCTCCCTGTGACACTAAAGGGGCCCACTGATTAACAGTCCGCCGGACGGTATCGGCCTGTCAGTTAGAACAAAATTTTGACAGTTCCGAACAACTGACAGGCCGATACCGGCCGGCGGACTGTTAATCAGTGGGCCCCTTTACGTATGAATTTACAAGTGCGACGGTTAAGGGCGGTTTCAAATTAGCGTATTTTTCTGCGCGTATACTGTTGTTTCAGCGGTACGAGCTTACAGGCGCGCTACTGTCTTTTGCTTATAAACGCAAGCGTACGCACTACGCTCGTGCACTGATAGAAAAATCATCACCAGGAATTAATAAACAGTTCTGTACTGGGGGAAAAAATGAAGTTTTAGTAGTAATCATGGAAGTTTCACTATTTCTGTAAAATTTATTTATTTCTACAAACAGCTCAGTAATACTAAATCTAATTTCAGCAAACAGACTTTAGTAAATGGAGCATTAAACAAAGTTCAGTATTTGTTACAATCCATTTTTATTACTACTAAAATTCTCCGATTTTTACTAGTAAAGTTTGTGATTTTTGGAAAAAAGCATCTGTGATTTCAAGTTATGATTTTAGTAAATGTCTCACTTACATACCTAGTTTTGTAATATCTAAAAAACGAGTTCGCGGGAATAACATTACCCCATTTAAAATAACAATTCAGTTGTTACTATAGCGACATTACAAAGTTTACTGGTATTTAGTAGATAGACTTGTTGTGTTTATGTTCATTGTTGTACCAATCACTAAACGAGTTTTGTAATACGAACACAGCGAAACGAATGTTAGTGATTTTAGTAAAATTTACTACTTGCTACGTTCATTTGGTTAGAGTTAGTATTGTGTCGGATGTCGGGCGGGCGTGTCTCGTGTCTTCTTTGTTTAAAACATACTTAAGTTAAATAATAAATTTAGGATATATTGTGGGCCATGGACATATTAACCCGCGACCTACTGTGTAGTTGGGGTCTACAGGAATATATTGTTCTGCAACTTCGAGCTAGCTGTTGTTATTCTAGTGATAATGACATCATAGGTAAATCTAAACTGTTTGCAATTCCAACCTCCCTAGCACAGGTGCGCCGCGAGAGCATGTTGCGCGCGTAATAACTACTAGTCTCTTTCTGACTGTATGAATAAGAAAGGAATGGGTAGAATATCTCGACAGGCTTTTATAGTGCCTCTTTAGTACAGAGATATACTACCAAATGCTTTTTTATTCATACAGACAGAAATAGAGACGGGTAGCTACCACGCGCGCGACATGCTCTCGCGGCGCCCGTTTGCTAGGGGCGGAGGAATTGCAAACAGTTTAGTTTTTGCCTGTGACGTCATTATCTCTAGAATAACAACAGCTAGCTTGGAATCGCAGTACAGATTAGTAAAACCTATGACGTCATCGTCTCCGATATTGCTTAAGCACCTCTCGGAATAACAAAACCAAATTTCTGAAATCACTCTAGCATACTTCAAATTACAAATATAGAAGTTGTATTTCCTACTAAATGGAAATTGCAAAAGTCAATTTGTTCCTATTAGTTGACTCTCCTTGTCCCCGGATTAAGTTTTATTTTTGTAATTCTAAGTGTGTTTTTGTTAGTTTTTTGTCTCAGTGTGTAAACGCTAGCCTGAAACCGCCCTCAGAACGCTTCTGATTAAAGGATGACCCACGCTAGAACGGCCCGGGACCGGGACTCGGCCGTCACTTGAGTTTTCTATACGAAGCATCACGAAGTGTCGCACGCCTCGGCCCGGACCCGGGCCGTTATAGTGTGAATCATCCTTAAAACAACAACAGTGCGTAATGTTGTCCAACTTTCAAAGTTGCCAGAATCGACTTTAAACTCTGCAATGTATGATTTATGATATTTACTTAGTACTTATATTGTCGCGTGTTGTAAACAAAGGAAAAATATTACTTTACTTACCTACAATTTTATGCTTACCGGCAAGCAACAGTTTCGGAACAGTTATAAATCAGTATGAAATTAGTTTTCAATGACAGAGAACTCATCCGCAGAGGATTCATTGCTTTCCGATTACCAATAGTTCGTGAAGCGAACTTATTGAGTTATGGTACTTGCCAAGTTTTGAAGTTAAGAATCTCATAGCAGGTGCACGAACTAACTGATTGGCTATTGCTCAGGATTTCAATTTAAACTAGCCGGATTTAAACCAGTCTATTGAGCGATGTTTATCCAAAATTTATTCAACAGATATCAAAATAATGTGGCTCCTACCTATATAAGTACCAATTTGACACTTGACGCGATCGGCTGGCTGTGTGGCCTGGATGTCGACTTATAATAATTATAATATTGCCGACAATGTTACGCGATACGATTAAATAAATAAATACTGGCTAGTATTAATAATACCTACTTCATTGTATAATTGTGATTATCTTAAAAAAATATATATATTAATATATTTTATCATGTTTACTAAAACTTAAAATATAACGATGACTGTACATTAGTCTATGTTACAGTGGTTATTTTTTTTCATATGACTGATTACGATGTTAGCTCTTCATTTTGCAACTTAAAATATAAAAATGGTCGACCTCAACTTAAAAAAAAAAACATTTAACCGAATAATTATCCTCAACTACCACATTTTTAAATGTGGAAATCATTAAAAAATGGCTACACTGAGAGAAAAAACTAACAAAAACACACTTAGAATTACAAAAATAAAACTTAATCCGGGGACAAGGAGAGTCAACTAATAGGAACAAATTGACTTTTGCAATTTCCATTTAGTAGGAAATACAACTTCTATATTTGTAATTTGAAGTATGCTAGAGTAATTTCAGAAATTTGGTTTTGTTATTCCGAGAGGTGCTTTAGCAATATCGGAGGTGATGACGTCATGGGTGAAAACTAACCGTTTTGTAATTCTAAGCGTGCTTTAGCAATATCGGAGACGATGACGTCATAGGTTTTACTAAACTGTACTGCGATTCCAAGCTAGCTGTTGTTATTCTAGAGATAATGACGTCACAGGCAAAAACTAAACTGTTTGCAATTCCTCCGCCCCTAGCAAACGGGCGCCACGAGAGCATGTCGCGCGCGTGGTAGCTACCCGTCTCTATTTCTGTCTGTATGAATAAAAAAGCATTTGGTAGTATATCTCTGTACTAAAGAGGCACTATAAAAGCCTGTCGAGATATTCTACCCATTCCTTTCTTATTCATACAGTCAGAAAGAGACTAGTAGTTATTACGCGCGCAACATGCTCTCGCGGCGCACCTGTGCTAGGGAGGTTGGAATTGCAAACAGTTTAGATTTACCTTTGATGTCATTATCACTAGAATAACAACAGCTAGCTCGAAGTTGCAGAACAATATATTCCTGTAGACCCCACTACACAGTAGGTCGCGGGTTAATATGTCCATGGCCCACAATATATCCTAAATTTATTATTTAACTTAAGTATGTTTTAAACAAAGAAGACACGAGACACGCCCGCCCGACATCCGACACAATACTAACTCTAACCAAATGAACGTAGCAAGTAGCTGTGTTGGTATTACAAAACTCGTTTAGTGATTGGTACAACAATGAACATAAACACAACAAGTCTATCTACTAAATACCAATAAACTTTGTAATGTCGCTATAGTAACAACTGAATTGTTATTTTAAATGGGGTAACGTTATTCCCGCGAACTCGTTTTTTAGATATTACAAAACTATGTAAGTGAGACATTTACTAAAATCATAACTTGAAATCACAGATGCTTTTTTCCAAAAATCACAAACTTTACTAGTAAAAATCGGAGAATTTTAGTAGTAATAAAAATGGATTGTAACAAATACTGAACTTTGTTTAATGCTCCATTTACTAAAGTCTGTTTGCTGAAATTAGATTTAGCATTACTGAGCTGTTTGTAGAAATAAATATATTTTACAGAAATAGTGAAACTTCCATGATTACTACTAAAACTTCATTTTTTCCCCCAGTACAGAACTGTTTATTAATTCCTGGTGGTGATTTTTCTCTCAGTGTACTTAGATTTGGAATTACTCATAAAACTCCTAATAGAATTATTAAACTCACATGGTGCAAGCGATGCAAGTAGGTAACTGAACAAACTAAGTAATTGCACTCCAACTTATCCCCTGTGACCTACAGCCATGACTCATTGCAGAAAATCGCAATTATAACGAAATGCTGCTACGCTAGTTCATTCCAGAGAATATCGTGATATTTCTCAGTTAGCTCCCGGAAACATTTAACTGTCTTCACAATTAGTTCAAGCGAGAACATTAAATTAGTATCTTGTACTTGCTAGTGATCTTTCATTTCTATTCTGCTCAGAGTTTCATCAAAGGAATAAATTATTTAAGTTGTATCTTGTGTTAAATGATAAATACCTAAACATGCAGTGTGACTCGTTTCAATCTCGGTGACTTCCGAGTTGTAGCAGACTAAATAAAAAGGACTGCCAACGTCCTTACTACGGAGTAAGAATCGGTAATTTTGTATGACATTAAGTATTTAAACATTTTAGTTATATGCTTATGAAAACTGCCATCCAACTGCTATTTATAATTTCAAAACGTAAAATTATACTTTCCGCAGTTATAGTCACACAAATAGGGGGCTATTCATAAATTACGTCATTTCAAATTAGGGGGGGGGGGGTCTGGACATCGGATGACGGTAGCATGAAGTAGGAGGAAAAGGGGTCATTTGAAGCATGATTTTTGGATGATTATAGGGGGGGGGGGGGGTCAAAAATCGTCAAAAATCGATGACGTAATTTATGGACAGCCCCTAGGTTTTTAGCACAAATAGAGGATTTTTAGCCCTTAGAAAAGATTTAAGAATCTAATAAACTAGATGGTTCTATTTAATAAAAATAAATAAATAAATAAATATTATAGGACATTTTTTACACAAATTGACCAAGCCCCACGGTAAGCTCAAGAAGGCTTGTGGTGTGGGTACTCAGACAACGATATATATTATAAATAAATACTTAAATACATAGAAAACAACCATGACTCGGGAACAAATATCTGCATCATCATACAAATAAATGCCCTTGCCAGGATTCGAACCCGGGACCATCGGCTTCATAGGCAAGGTCACTACCCACTAGGCCAGACCGGTCGTCAAATATGCTTATGCTTAAAATGTGCTTTGATTGTGCTAGTAATTTTGTGCATTTGACAGCGGCCAGGAAAGTCGCCTTTTACGCTTAGAAGTCATAAACAGCCGAGCGATTTTAAACGCATAAAGCTGAAATGGATAAATAGTAAAACGATGAGGAACGCGGTTTTGTATAGATGTTGTCCGTCTTGAATATTTACTAGTCTCTGGTTGCAGCTTGCAACTTACTAGTAACATAATACAGTGACTGACTTACTAAATTCTGGCGTACTATCTATAAAGCCAATAATATTATTCCCACCTGGGAACTTGCAGTAAACTCAATCCAATATCACTGCTTTCTCATTTGACTAAGCCGTAAAATTAATGATAGTAGAATGAGAAAGTGTAAAAGATTTGCTGGAAACGAAAAAGGAACGTAAACAATTCCAATCTCAGGATCAGTCGTAAACCACAGCGTAAACAGCACGTCAAGCTACAACGCTTTGACCTCAAACTAGAATTACAAACATAAAAACAACAAAAACGGACGGATCTTATATCCAGAGAAAGGATGTTATTATATAGGTGGATATACCGTTATTGGTAAAGTCTAAAAATAAATAGAACAATTTGAAGCGTCTACTTATATAAAAAATTCCGAGTAATAAAATAAATATAGGTACTAAAGTACAACTGGTCTCCTTTTTAGGGTTCCGTACCTCAAAAGGAAAAAACGGAACCCTTATAGGATCACTCGTGCGTCTGTCTGTCTATCTGTCTGTCCGTCTGTCACAGCCCATTTTCTCCAAAAGTACTGGACCAATTAAGTTGAAATTAGGTACACATATGTAAATTAGTGACCCAAAGACGGACATCTTACGTAAACAAATGAATTTTAAACATGGAGGCCACTTTTGGGTGATAAATGAGAAAATGTAAAAATAATGTTTTTTAAACTATATTGTGTTACATATCAAATGAAAGAACTTATTTTGCGAATCTCAAATACATATATTTTATATAATTTTAAAATAAATATTTTTGAAGTAATTTAAGAAAATAGCCAAAAAATTACCATTCCCCCCTTAATCTCCGAAACTACTGGGTCTAAAATTTTGAAAAAAATATACAAAATAGTTCTTTACCTATAGATGATAGGAAAATCTATTAGATATATGCAGTCAAGCGTGAGTCGGACTAATTACTTAGTTTTTGATCCGACCCCTACGGGTTTTTTTAGAAGCAATTCACTCGCGTTTCACATATAAAAATAGATTGTTAAAAATTGGGTAATGTACGGAACCCTTGGAAGGCGGGTCCGACTCGCACTTGGCCGGTTTTTTTCAATAATTCTTGCTTATTCCTAATAATTTTGAACAAACAAAACAGAGAATGGATATGCGTTTATATAAATAGCTTCCCAGAAAAAAAAATACAACTCCTCTGGTCCCCATTCTGTAACTGATTCATGCTTAGGTACATAGGTACTTACCTAAACATGGTTTTGAACTAACAAATTTTTAAAATAACACTTTTAATAGGGTCACTCGACGCGTCTTGCTCCTGTTGTAGGTCTTTATTGTTGAGTAACGCTTGACAAAAATAATCACGAGCAATCCTTTTTAATATATTTAATATAATTTTAATGAGTGTGTCTCATGGAAGTCGTATTAGTAATTTCACAAAAATATGAAGAAGGAAGTTAAAATACGAATAGGTAATTGTATGTATAGCTACGGAACATTTGACATAATTTTCCTTCAGTCTCCTGATGGTCATGAACGCTGGGTTCTTGAGATATTTTAAATTAATTAACAATACGGTTATTGTGGAGCGGATAATGGACTGGACCCGACTGCACTGCGTGTAGCTGTATGCCTAAGGCTAGGTTCCAACTTCCAAGGTCTGTGAACCTCACCCTTGCTGTCGTTGTGGGGGCCAGGTCGACACCCTCGGGCACCACGGAATATTACATTGCCAATCGAGCGCTGGGCGAATTTTTAGACACGGGGTATTTAATGACCTCATCCGTAGGGCTCTCGGCACGGCTTCCATACCAGCAACCCTGGAGCCAGTAGGTCTATCCGTGACGGACGGTAAAAGACCCGACGGATGTACGCTCGTACCTTGATTTCTGGGACGACCCTTGGCATGGGACATGAGTTGTGTAGACACTGGCCCCGTCCCATGCCCAGCGCTCTACCAGAAGGCCAGGAGGTGCAGTGGCTGACGACGCCCAGACTGCCAAGTGCCGCAAATACGCATTTCTGAAAAATAGTTACGAATTTGCGGCACTGTCGAGACTTTTGGGCCTTGGTCGCCAGACACCAAAACCTTATTTTATTTTATAAGACCTTAATAAAGGATAATTCCCGAAAACTTGTTGAAGTGTCTGGCAACCTACGAGCAGGGTCATATTTTGCCCAAAGGCTCAGCTTAACCATACAGCGGGGAAATGCGGCCAGTGTCCTGGGGACTATGCCCCAGGTGACATTAGGGTTCGTCGAAAATTGATTAAGTAGATACCTATGTAAATATTGTAAATATATATTGTAATTAACCTCTTGCACGGCATATAGCATAGTCAAACTGAACAGTTAAGTTGCTAGTCACAAAATACCTGTGGAGTACCTAATTATTTTTGTTCTCTTTGTTTGGCTTCTATAGATATTCTGGTTCGTTGAATTTTCCCCTTAATAATCTTACTTTTTATTTTATTTTTATGATAAAAGTTATTATCTAATTAAAATTTAATAATTTCTACGTAATTAGATTTAGAGGGTTGCACGCAAAAGATAATTAAATAATGTCCATAATATATAAATATAAACTGTAAAATTAGCAGCGCTTTTTTCCAATGAACCCTTCAATTTCTTTTTTAATGGAAAATCCTTCACATGTGAGCAAATATGTAGCCCCTATAAGGATAATGGTGATCCAATAACAATATTGTCAAAGAAAATACTCATGTTTATGGTATTCTACGAGTTGTTTTTGAAGGCATCCAAGCAATATGCTTTTGGTATTTTAATGTGATCTTGATATTTATAATATTATTAAAATAAACATAGTTTTATAAAAACTAATCTCGTATCTAGAATAGAATAGATATATATACAAGATATATGCAGTGGTACTACAAAACGAAAATAATAACAAGCTTAAATCTAGAATACGCCCTTGATTGTACCAAGGATGCTGGCGGCATTTCCTCGCTGTAGTATCGCAATGCTGATACGTTGTTCGAGGTAGCCGCCAGCTATTCGGTCACCAGTTACGTCAACCAGACGCTTCGCGATTTCTGCGAACAACTTGTTCGCTCTGGGACCCCATGGATCTAGAGTTCTATTGCGGACGTGTATTTTATAGCATAACCGTATTACTCTATAAATGAAATGAAAGAAAGCATTTATTTCGGATACAAATACATCCATATTATGTTAGTAATAAGTATAACTTATATTAGGTGTGTTAGTAGAAAGTATAATTATAATTACAATTGACATGCAAGGACATCCAGTGAGCGAGGATAGGGCTGTCCATCCTCTCAGCGATCACCTTCAGGAGAGTGTTGGCACTGCCCCGCACGCGCTTGCCCAGGGACGCCACCCGCTTGCGCAGCACGGCTTGGAAACCGTCGGTTCTCCACGCGGCGAACATTCCTGACGCGCTGCAGCGCCAGGGCAGCCCCAACAACCCCCTAAAGGCGTTATTGTATTGGACGCGGAGAGCACTGTAGGCTTGTTTGGTGTAGTGACTCCACAGGTTGCACGTGTATAAGGTTTGACAATACGTTTTGAATAGGGTTATTTTCACCTCTGTCGAACAACGCGCAAACCTGCGAGACAGCATGTTACACCTTACCGACAGTGCTCTGCACTCCCTTTCTATATCAACATCGTCTTTTAGAGTGTCAGTAACCCAGTGACCCAAGTATTTGAATTTAGTTACTGTTTGAAGAGGAGAACCACTGAGCATTATTGGCGAAATGGGATATGTTTTAGTGCCAGGCTTAGACAGTAATACCTCACTCTTTTTCACATTATATTTTAGACCGGCGAATTTTTATGATTTCAGCTGTAAACTGTAAACTCGAGCTCACGCTTACCTTGTTCCACAACACTTGGTATGACACCAGGTCAAATGCCTTCTAAATATTGTACCTATACTTTTTTTGACTTAAAGTTTTATTTGCGTGCCTCCATGTCTCTTTAATCAAATTACTATGACGCCGGTCTGGCCTAGTGGGTAGTGACCCTGCCTGCGAAGACGATGCTGCGTCCTGGGTTCGAATCCCGGTAAGGGCATTTATTTATGTGATGAATACAGATATTTGTTCCTGAGTCATGGTTGTTTTCTATGTATATAAGTATATATTTATCTATATAAGTATGTTTATATTGTCACCTATTACCCATAGTACATAATGCTATGCTTAGTTTGGGGCTAGGTCGATCTGTGTAAGATGTCCCCAATATTTATTCATTTATTTATTTAGCTACTAAGCTTCCAATACAGCCCTTATTTATGGGCTTCTAATATACGGAGCTATTTATTCCTCCAGGTGGCACCTTGACCCGAAACGTGAATCAAAAGCAGATATTCTAACGCGCCATCTGTGCAAACGTGATTTCCATAGCATAATTGTATCGATCTGCTTGCGAATATAAGGCAAATTATCATAAGATACGTAATATAGTATTGGTTATACTTGTTTTTATGGTAAGCTGGTGTAATGAGTATGTACTTAAACTACTTAACGTTGAAACAGATACAAAATAGAGCAACCAATTTTATGTAAAAGTAAATACATTTCTAATGTACTAACTGCACAAATGCATAAACGAGAACGCCTTATTTAGGTTGTTATTTTGTTTAAGCGAATCCTCAAAATAGTAATTAATGTCGGTAATTATGCAAACAAAAAAAAATGTTTATCCAAGTAGCGAGAGTCATAAATAGTCATAATATTTATAGTAAGCACATTCAACCGAAGCTAACTGATTGGTATCTGTGCATGAGTGTTCCAATATTTTAGCTTCTTAGCTTTCCTCATAAGAAGTTCATAAAAAGGCCGTATTGAGTTGCCTTGTCTAAAGAAATTGCCTCTGAAGGCACGAAACGATCGGGTTGCCTCGTAAATACTCGTTGGGATCGCTTTCAATGTTATTAATGATAATTTCTGTTTATATCCAATAGTTTCTAGAGAACAAAAGCTATATCGACGCAATATACGTTATCCGCAAAGTGGGACGGTCTCGGACGTATTGACAGTCGGAAGATGCCCTAACCGCTTCTATTATCGGTTCAATAGATGTTATCAGGCGATAAAAATTCTCCCAATGAAATGGAACACTCACGACATTGGATTATTAATACTGGGTACCTAGAAGGCACGTACCTACACTCGTGCTGATATAAAATAAAGACTTAAAGAAATGTAGAAACTTTATAGAAAAAAATAAGAAGGTATTCGTCATAGTTTATTTTCGATATGTTGCTTCCCGGAATAAAAAAGTTCTTTTTTTTTACTTAGTCATAATAAAATAACATCATTTTCATTTTGCTTAAAGGTATAAAAATTATATTAAATTCGCTCTAAAAAGCCGTCTGTTTTTTTATTTCTCTATCCTGTAACTGGGTACAAGTGGTACAACCATGCCAATATTGGTGTGTTCTAAATAACTAAAAAAAAAATTAAAAAAAAACTGTTTTAGTATCAAATAATCGCATTCAGTCTATTTTGTGTGATAATGTACCTAAGGTACCTTGTGCAGTAAATAAACTCAAGTCTTATCGCTGTTTAGCAGAAAGGCTTTTTATCTTAAAATTAAATCGTGTCTTCTTACAAGTACGAATAAAATTGCACTTTCGTAAGAAAACCCAGACTGCAATTTATTTTAATTGCATACTGTAGTTTACAAGAAGCGCTGGTGGCCTAGCGGTAAGAGCGTGCGACTTTCAATCCGGAGGTCACGGGTTCAAACCCCGGCTCGTACCAATGAGTTTTACGGAACTTATGTACTAAATATCATTTGATATCTGTCAGTCGCTTTTCGGTGAAGGAAAACATCGTAAGGGAACCGGACTAATCCCAATAAGGCTTAGTTTCCCCTCTGAGTTGGAAGGTCAGATGGCAGTCGCTTTCGTAAAAACTAGTGCCTACGTCAAATCATGGGATTAGTTGTCAAGCGGACCCCAGACTCCCATGAGCCGTGGCAAAAATGCCGGGATAACGCGAGGAAGAAGAAGCATACTGTAGTTTTACACTAACGAGATATTTATTATCAGTGTAGGTATTT
Organism: Cydia splendana; assembly: GCF_910591565.1. Classification (NCBI taxonomy): domain Eukaryota; kingdom Metazoa; phylum Arthropoda; class Insecta; order Lepidoptera; family Tortricidae; genus Cydia; species Cydia splendana. The sequence goes on along the minus strand of NC_085976.1, from coordinate 3,834,743 downwards.
GTTCATCGCATAGTTCCACTGATACAGTCACGTGGAATGGATCCGTCTATGTCGGAAGTAAATAATGGATGGGAAAACTTTTACTGTTGGAAATCTATAAAAACATGGTCATGTTGCAACTAGATTTAATACTAAGCCTAAAATCATTATTTCAAAACAAAGCTATGGTTATTAATAGCGGGATAAGTAGTTCATAATCAAAATTAAAAGTACCCGTTGTGCCCTTGACATAAAAAAAAAATGTTTTGCATACTTGCCTAGTATTTCATTAGGTATAAAATCTTTTTTTTTCTTTGTACAGCCAGCAGACAGCGGGTGAAGTGTTCAAAATGACCTTCACATACTGTTATCCCCTATAAAAAAAATGTGTGTTCTGTTCATTTTGAACACCTCGCCTACTTAACACATTTTTCTGCTATCTGCACTAACAAATTCTTACTAGAGGTACGAGTACGTGTTGTACCCTCAATAGCAGTCATTTTCCGCAAAGGAAAATGCATGGGGACTGGGGAAAAGTAGCGCGTGGTAACGTTAATATACCCTTAATAACGTAGCTAATAATGATCACAACAAAACATTATTGGATTTTATTTCGTCCGAGTCTATAAAAGAAAATTCAGCCACGCAATTTCGGACCATATAACCGTGACAGTCGCAATATGTGGTAAAACGTTATGGGGAAAATAAGTACAACTAAATAAATAGTATTTTTTTCCCGCTCCGTGTCGTTGTTTGGGTTGGTATTGTTATTTGTAATTAGAATAGCTACAAGTAGACTATATTACTATAGTTGGGCGTTCACATTTGTCGTAAGGCTTAGATTTCACCGACTTGATTAAACATATAGTACCTAATGGTGCCGAATTTCATCATTATGTTCACAAACATACATACACCTTCAAGAAAGTTACGTTCACTACGTTACAGGTTTAGTAGTAGGACTCTGCACTGTTTTGCGGAAATAATGCCTTGCCTGTGCCTTTGTACCTTTTCTCGAAAGAGTAAAATCAAGTAGACACTGCACTGGGCACTATATAAATAGTAACAGTAACACTTTAAAACGTAAGGTATACATAAAAATAATGTAACTCAACAGTATTCTCCGTGCGCGAGTGTCACTTGCGCTTGGACGAACATTAAATGAATGATTTCTGGCGTGATCATGTTAAGTAACATGCAATTCGTTTCTATTTTAGTTCAAAACTTAAATAAGTGACGGCGAACAACAGTACGGCTACAACCTACAACCAATTTGACACTGGCTTAGTCGCTGCCGTGTGCGTAACTTATGACTTATTACTTTCTATGCATCTCGCTTGTACTCGCATGTCAGTATGACACTGCTAAGGCATTGGCTACAGGCCAATTTGAACGTGAAGTTGTCATCTAAACAATATCTGAATTTATCATTCGCCCGTGCGGTGCGTCTCGCTCTCGCATATCACATATTATACGGAAGACCTATCCAACGACACCCCACACTATAAGGTGAAAGCGAAAAAAAATGTCATCCCCACTTTAATGTAGGGCAGCCACCATAAAAAAAATATTTTTTCTAGTTTTCATGTTTAAATTTGACACGAATACATTTCAGTTACGCTGACAAAGTCGTAAATTATAAATTCGAAAAAAAATTTTTTTAGGTTGGCTGCCCTACATTAAAGAGGGGATGAAATTTTTTTTCACTTCCACCCTACAGTATGGGGTGTTGTTGGATAGGTCTTTCAAACGAATAGGGGTCTTCGAGAACCATTTTTTGATCAACTTAATATTTTCGGATATAATCGATCTGAAAGAAAAAAAGTTGTGTTTTCCACTTTAGTTCCCCTAACATTTGAACCATGGGTCCAAAAAATATGAAGTGTAAATAACACTTAGTAAATACTTTCAGGGAAAAATATAGCGAACCTAATTGGTCTAGCAGTTTTTGAGTTATTGCAATTAGTCTATTTTGACGGACGGGTAACTACGGAACCCTACACTGAGCATGGCCCGACATGCTCTTGGCCGGTTTTTTTATATTTTATCAGCAGGTTGTTTAGCTTGCTTATTCTAAACTAAAAAAATTATTTATGATGAACAATTATGAAAATACGACGTTTTCTTAAACCGTCTATTTTTTATCTCTCATTTAATTTTTACAGCCTTTAGCTCCTAAAGTATTGATCGCAGAGTAAAAATAAACATAACCAAATTTGTAGTAAATTTTATGTTAAAACTTTTGTCCGAAGTAATTATAATGCTATTCGTACAGATATTCGAGGTATGAGCAAAAGTATGAAAAAAGGTACCTTCATCCCCCCTCTACACCCCCAGCACACCCCCTATCCTCGAGGACTTTTAGTATGTTTATCTGGACACCACAAGGAATGCCTGTACCAATTTTCAAAACTACATGAATTATTTCCGCAGCTTGCCCAAATTCGGCTTAATTTGACGTGGCTATGAACGAATGAACGCGCGACTGGCATCAATTGGATATCGTTTTGATATCAAACGCTCGAGACATTTTGGTATAAGTTAGTCTAGAAAGTTTATTACTTGTAGAGTAGTGCCAGCGTAGAGGTAGACCAAATTGTTAGTACGATAGCATCTCAGCCACATGTTTCAAAGGCCACTGAGTTAGCATAACTTGCAAAAGTCAGTTACGCCGCAGCCCGCATAGTCGGCGATGAAATTATGGCAACCACATAAATCCTTGGTCAAACAGGCACAGATAAGAGAAGATTGGAACGTACTATGAGATTAAATAACTAAAAAAATTAATATCTAATATATATAGATTGTCACGCCATTTCTGTGAGTAGAAAAAAGCGGAAAATTTATAAAATGTTGGCGCGAAGGGTAGAGCTAGACCAAGAAAAGTCTGCAGCGATTTTGATAACCCACGCAGTGCAAGTGTTATTTATACGTCATAATTTCATAGCCGTTTAACGTTTAAAATAACACTTGCACTGCGTCTGCTATCAAAATCGCTGCAGACAACTTGGTCTAACTCTAATCGTCCCATAGAAAATTTGAATTTTGTGCCTTTTCCTACTGACAAAGTTGTTTGACCGGCTATCTCCCTTGTTCGATGACAGCGTCAAATTGTCTATTATGAATATAAGCAAATGATTAAAAAGATGTCATTTGCTGTTGAACAAAGGCCAAATAATGATCGAACTGGTAAGATTTGTCTGGAACGCTAATATTTGTTTTTACTATTTATCCTGAAAAATATCTCATCAAATTTAATGATTAGCCATTTCTCTTTTTTTTCGGGTTCCGTACCCAAAGGGTAAAAACGGGACCCTATTACTTAGACTTCGCTGTCCGTCCGTCCGTCCGTCCGTCCGTCTGTTACCAGGCTGTATCTCGTGATAGACAGCTAAATTTTTACAGATGTATTTCTGTTGCCGCTATAACAACAAATACTAAAAACAGAATAGAATAAAGATTTAAGTGGGGCTCCCATACAACAAACGTGATTTTTGACCGAAGTTAAGCAACGTCGGGCGGGCTCAGTACTTGGATGGGTGACCGTTTTTATAGATAATGGTACGGAACCCTTCGTTTGCGAGTTCGACTCGCACTTGGCCGGTTTTGTAAGGTAAATGACATAATGGTCGAAGATGGAGTATGCATGCATACTTAGAACAACCTAGTTTATTTTAATGCTGCATGGACTATCCTATATGATTGATAAGTGACGTTCGAGTCATTACGAAACTTTTTAAGTAGAGATGCGTTGCTGAATTTAGGGAATTATTTCTTCTAGTTCCTATTGCCCATCGAACATATTTTCGAGTCTAAACTAAAGCTACTGGTATAAAGGTTGATTTTATAATGTTAAAATGTGGTAAAATAAGAGCTAGATAAAATTATCAAGCGATTTGCCGACAGCCTCGGACGAACTGATACAGGTAATTTATTTTCGCAAGAAAGTTCGCATTAATGTCAGACGCTGGCAATTTATCTTGGCGTAATTCACGTAAAACGCTTATTGGCTGTCGAGGTCTACCCGTGGATATAAGATAACATGATTTATATCCGCGCGCTAATTATTTCTATCGATACGTAACCTTATGATAAGACCCTGCGGACCTTTCAGCTTTCCCTTAGGCTTGCAAACTTTGACGTTTTAATAGTGTGCTTAAATTTGTGTCGATATCATCATTAGAGCCTCTACCATCAGTTTTAACATTGACATAACGCTCACGTCTACGTAATTTACTTTCTGTACATCTCGCTTGCACTATTGCTCGCATATGCGAGTACGAGCGAGATGCATAGAAAGTAAGTTACGTAGACGTGAGCGTATATGTCAATGTCAAAACTGATCGTAGACGTAAAGGTCGGAATAATGGTCACGGTCACGTTAGATTCCGCAATCACAAAAGCATCCGTTTACTCTTAATTCTTCTCCTGCACTATTGACAAGCGGTCTGGCCTAGTGGGTAGTGAAGTGACTCTGCCTGCGAAGCCGATGGTCCTGGGTTCAAATCCCGGTAAGGGCATTTATTTGTGTGATGAACACAGATATTTATTCCTGAGTCATGGTTGTTTTTTATGTACCCATAGTACAAGCTATGCTTAGTTTGGGGCTACGTCGATCTGTGTAAGATTTCCCCAATATTTATTTATTATTATTTATTTACTATGCGTCCAAAACGCTCGCCTTTTGCATACCTAATGCGTCGCAACATAGTGACAGCGGCAATATTATAGACTGTCCCTATATTCTTTCTCTTTGGCATGTCAATATTGTCAATGCTATCTTCAAATGGATGGATGGATGGAATACTTATTAATCTTATTATGTTCTATTTGGTTTGATAAGATGGACTGACTTTGGAAAATAGCCATCCCAAAACAATAGTAAGGCAACGAATGCTCAAAAAAAGTTGTAGAGGTAAATGCTTCTTCTTCTTATGGTGCCGTCCCCTGCCGGAGGTTGGCTATCATTAGGGCTATTTCACTTTTGACGCTGCAGCTCGAAACAGCGATCTAGTGCTCATCTTGAACCAGCACCTGAGGTTTTTGAGCCACGAGATACGTCTTCTTCCACATTTCCCCTTGTAATGTGATGTGTTGATTTTCTAGAGGTATTCTAGAGGGTTCCATCCGGTGCACATGGCCCAGCCACCGCAAGCGTCTCTGTTTGAGAAGAGCGGCAAGACTGGGCAGCTGTGCTTTTTCAAGAATCCTCTAATTGGTCACTTTGTCCTGCCAAGTTATGCCTAAAATGTTGCGTAGACATCGCATGTAAAAAGTGTTGAGTCGTCGCTCCTGTTTTGCATACGTCGTCCAGGTTTCTGCTCCGTACAAGAGTATACTTAGAACGCAAGTCTGGTATACCATCATCTTGGTTCTAACAGTGAGATGTTTGTTGCACCTCACCCTTGTACGTAGCCTCCCGAACATGGTCGCCGCTTTGCCAATACGAATATCGATCTCTGCATCAAGCGAGAGATTGTTGCCCTGCACTAACACGACTGTCTTTTTGGCATTGAGGGACATCGAGAACAAAGTGCATGCCCGGGAAAACCTGTCCATGATGTTTTGCAACTCGGCTGCGGAGTTAGTCACAAAAGCTGCATCGTCAGCAAACAAGAGACTGTCGACGAAGAAGTCCTCACGATGTTTTGCTGATTTGAGGAGAGAGATGTTGTATAACTTCCCGTCGTCTCTTGTATGCAAATGCACCCCCTGTTGGTTATTACTAAAAGCAGCCTTTAAAAGTAGTGAGAAGAAAATACCAAACAGTGTGGGTGCTAAAACACAGCCTTGGCGTACACCCCTCCGCATTTCAAATTGCTGGGATGCTTTACCGTCATACACCACAGTGCCTTTCATGTCATCATGAAAAGATTTGACAAGATGCAAAAGTTTAGGGGGACATCCAATATTCTCAAGTGCCGTATATAGTCCCTCTCTGCTGACAGTGTCAAAAGCCTTGTTAAGATCTACAAAGGCTACAAACAGAGGTGTGTTTTGTTCTCTACACTTTTCCTATAGCTGACGAAGTGAGAAAACCATATCTACAGTGGAACGCTGGGGACGGAAACTACATTGTGACTCCGGGTATACACAATTTGCAAGTTTTTGGAGTCTCCCGAGTACTACACGTCCAAATAACTTGCCAACTATACTCAAAAGGGAAATGCCGCGGTAGTTGTTACAATTACCGCGATCTCCTTTCCCTTTGTATAATGTGATGATATTGGCATCGCGCATATCCTGAGGAATGTGTCCCGCTTCCCAGCATTTACAAAGCAGATTATGCAGAACAGGCGTCATGCACTCGAGTTTTATTAGTTCAGCCTGTATTCCATCGTTGCCGGGACTCTTGCCGCTCTTAAGCTGCTTGACTGCCGCGACGAACTCCTCTGTAGTGGGCAAGGAATCTAATTCTGTCCAAGTTGCTAGTTTGGGCATGCAAAGGGTAGCCTCTGGCTGGATATTGACTGGACAAGAATAGAGACCTGTATAATGTTCTACCCAACGTTCTAGTTGACGAGAAGTGTCGGTAATTACAGAGCCATCCGCCTCCTTAATTGGTGCAGTCTTCTTGGGCACCGGACCAAGAGCTTGTTTGATGCCCGAATATACACCGCTAAAGTTGCCAGTATTGGCGCATAGCTGTATGCTATGACATACGCCAACTAACTATGTAGTTAGTAGGTATTAGGTTCAGGTTGCAATTTACATACCTAATGTAAATTTATTATTTTATTATTTACAAAGCAGAGTCAGCCCGTTAAACAGCAACGTGACGCAAACGGCATTGCGGTCCGCGAGAGTGCATAATTGTAACCACCAGAGTCGCAGTAAGTGCATCATTTTCAGTATAACGTCTTCATTCAACCAGACGGGGAAATTTACCAGGTTCCAATTTCACGACGGTGACAGGTGCGACAATTGTAAAACATCACTGTTGCTGACGTCACAGCAGGGACCGTTACCGGTATTCTGACTACAGGTTATTATTGAGGTATAACCGGTGTAATTTGAATTTGGGTATTTATATCACTAAACCTCCGAATAGAGGTATTCAAATACCGGTATTCAATTGTGTTATCGGTTTAGCCAATTGACAACAAATACCACTATTTGATAGTTTACTCCTAAAGCTATTACCGGTAATAAGTAAGTGCCAATACCGGTTGTAGTAGTACCACGATTCGTTCCTTCGCTACTCGTCAAGGACGTGTTCGGCCCGCTTGTAAATACTTAAGATCCGAATCTTAGAATGCCCGTTTCCATGTTGTCTGGTGAAATTAGCTGTTAGTTGATGATTTTGAATTATTAATATTTAATAGCGTTAATTTGATTCAATTATTTGTTTTTTTTTTGTTGATTTAATTGTATATTATTATGTACATATGTAGTTTGTAATCTCAAAGATATGAGCGCCGATCGCCGATAGGCGTTTAGCCGGCGACGGCGCGCCGGTCAAAATTGGTTGGCAGTGGCGGCGAATCGGCGGCGTAGCCTTGAAAACTTGATTTATGCGAAAAGAATTCAAACCAAAAAATTGCTGGAAAAACATGTTTTTTTGCCTTTGAAACATTATAAAATAAGCGAAATTTTAATTTCAAGGATTATTTATTGAATTATGGTAGGAAAAAAGTTTTTCATGGCATGAACTGTAGATAAGCAGCATAATGAACATCTTTATATTGTGAGGTTACTGTTAGTATCAAGCATTTATTATAGCAATCATAAGTAATACATAGGCAAAGGATTAGATAATACATAGGTAGGGTAGAAAAAGGGGTTTCAATCGATGTGTGGAAGGGCGGTTACTGTTAATTGAATCTATCACTAATTCACTACACCTCATAAAACAAAGTCCCCCGCCGCGTCTGTCTGTAACTATATGAATGTATGTTTGCTATGAACTCAAAACCTACTCAACTGATTTTCATGCAGATTTCAGCTATCAATAGAAAGATTTTTGAAGAAGCTTTAGGTATACAATTTGTTAAGGTTTTGTGTAACCCGTGCGAAGTCGGAGCGTGTAGCTATAGTCAAATAAAATAGTTATTATATGTACGTATCGCTTGGAGAGTCGAGGTTCGAGGTGAATGATTACACACACTGCTCGCACAGAGTACTAATCACAAAAATAGTATGAATTAATGAATGAGTGAATGTGACTTAAGCGTACGATATTAAAAGCCTATAAAAAAAACCTTCAAGAAACTTATTGCAGTTGGCGGTTCAACTTGATATCGGTACGAAATACGGAACCCTAAAAAGAATATTAATTTCAAAATCTCGCTGTCATTACATGATTTTATTGTTGTGTGCGGTGCCCATACCTTTACATTCAATTGTTGAGGATATGTTCTGGAATAGACGTAGTAGGTTAGGCTCCATATCACCTATTTCTTATTTATTGCATTGCTTTCATTGCATTTTTTATTTATTTATTGGCTCGCCACCGAATCGTTAACTACTGCCACTTGTTTAGCTTCAGCATAGACAAGAGAAAGTATCAAGAAAAAAAAAAAGAGAAAGATAATATCTATTAGATATGAGCGCCGCGCTGGCGCGCCGCCGCCGCCGACGCTGCGCTATTGGCGTGGCATCGGCGTGACCTTGTTAGATACTACTACTATCAGAATCAGATAATAGATATTTAACCGAGTTTAGATCATTAACGGCGCTACTCAGAATAGGTTATAGGCATTCAAAAGGTCCATATAATCCTAAAATATCAATGATAAATGCAAACCACTGTTCAAATTTCAAAGCTTTGCTCTCTCGCAGCTCAATCTTTGGCCCTGTTTGGAACTCAACTTTCGGCCTCGCTTTTTAAAACGCTTGGTCATTGGTCCTTGTCCGATCTTAGCTGCATTGCAGCTCAGCCGTTGGCCTCGCACGAATTCATTTCTAATGAACTTCAGTTCAGAGTAGTTCAGACAAATGTAAAGTATTTCATCATTATTTCATAACAAATCATAGGTAGGACAAACAACACGACAGTGGCTGGGAAAAGTCAATATAGTTTTTTTTTATTAAGTACGACCTAACTTATAAAGAAATCTTTTTGTGTTTTATTTGTATTACAAAGTTTTTATACTGCCTAAAATGTAGCGTTTTAAAGTGTCTTTTTTATATCAAGTAATATTTAAACATACCGTTGGTAACCGTTAGGTTGGTAAGAAATGGTTGCCAAATGACATGATGGTAATTTAATTACGGCAATAATTTAGAAAACGCGTAATATGTTTTGGATAGCCTAGTAAATACTCAGAAGGCTTTAATGTAGAGTTTCTATTACACAGCCACGTTCTCATGCAGTATCAAAAATTTTGCTACGCCGATTTCACGCCGATCACGCCGCCGCCGCCGGTGAAATAATCATCGGACGCCGCCGCCGATGTTGTCTACGAAAATAATAGTATTTTTGGTACCAAAACTGATGTATGGAGTGAGCACTCTATGTATTTTTTTCTCTATGGTTAAATGCACATAATGATTATTTTTAGATATAATTTTAATTTATTTTTTTGTTCGGTAAATAAAACTAAAATATGATATGAAAAGTTTTCTTGATTTCTATTTAAAATTAATTGTTTTTATATGAAGTACCATCTCTTAAAATATCGGTAGCTAATTTGTTAGCACCTTATATAAACACAATAAATTCCCGATCAATCTAATATGCACAGCATTTGCAACGCCAACGTCATGGAAATGTCATCGTTAATGTCAAATTTCTATGAAAATATGACGTTTATATTTTAATAACACTCCCTCACTTTGTTCTGTTCTAATTGGTGCAGAATTAGCTTAGACCAGTGGTTCCTAACCTGGGGGTAATTACCCCCGTGGGGGTAAAACTGGTATTTTACGGGGGTAATAAGCTAACCTAATATAACAATACAACAAACGTACACATTTTATTTTTTATTACCATTGGGAGGAGGGGTAAATCAGATTCCCTAGTTAGTCATAGGGGTGACCGGACTGTAAAGGTTAGGAACCACTGGCTTAGACAGACTCTAATATCTAACAAGGTCACGCCGATGCCACGCCGATAGCACAGCGTCGGCGGCGGCGGCACGAAAATTTTGGCGGCGACGGCGGCGCGCCGGCGCGGCGCTCATATTTCATATGGAAATGTTTTCTAAGATTAATTATTTTCATTAATTAATTCATTCATTTGGATTTAATTCGTAATGTTTCTTGGTTAGTATTTTCCTTGCGTGTCGTTTCACTCGGTAGCAAAGTTTGTTTAAAGGATGACTCACGTTAGACCGAGCCGTGTCCGGGCCGGAGCTTCCGGAGCTTACTTTTCTATGACATGACAGGCGATCACGTGATGCTTTTCATAGAAAACGATGCGCCGGGAGCGCCGGCCCGGACACGGCCCGGTCTAACGTGAGTCATCCTTTAACCTCGTGCCTTGAAACGGTCGCAACGCTCAATTTTACAGTTTTCGGACCACTTGCTACGCTCGTGGTTAAATTATGAAATCTTTCGCTTCCACAGCGATCAATATTAGCATGAGGACTTAACAACAACTTTAACCTCTTGTAATAATTATTTGTTTTACAACCGCTAAGTTGTTGGTCTTTACTCTTTGATCACGTGCAGTGAATACCGGTATTAAATACAAAGACCATTACCGGTATTCTGAATACCTGTTCTTATTGAGGTATTAATGAATACCGGTATTTGATTATGTCAAATAGTGTACAAATAGCGATAAAGACAAAAACGGAATGACAGCAATACCTCTAATTCAAATACAGGTTTAACATTTTAACCGGTATTCGTTTGGTAGTTTTTATACAGGTATTTAATAAAACCGGTTATACGGTCCCTGCGTCACAGGCATCCATGGGCTACGGTTACCGCTTACCATCGGGCGGGCAGTATTCCTGTTTGCCACCATCATTGTTTTATTAAAAAAAACTTTATTATATCGGAATTAAACAGATATTTCTCTTGCTAAGTTTATGACAATTGTCACAAGAAACACTACAATTGTCACGAAATTCCGACATATAACTCATTACCTGTCAAGAATTACCTACAATTCTTCTAAATCTTGACAATTGTCAGAAACTTCGCAAAAGAAATATCTGTTTTTTTCCGATATAATAAAGTTTTTTTAAATAATGCAATGATGGTGGCAAACAGGAATACGGCCCGCCCGATGGTAAGTGGTAACCGTAGCCCATGGATGCCTATGACGTCAGCAACAGTGATTTTACAATTGTCGCACCTGTCACCGTGGTGAAATTGGTCCCAGATGACTAAAAATCAATCAAAATATAATCCCATCAAAAATACTTCATCCCCTGCTTTATTCCATCCCGTAAGGAAAAATCATCCTCATCTTGGAGTGACTGTGTGACTAATAAAACAGAATGTATAAACGATAACCGTTACGACAATATTTTAGTTATTTCCATTAAACGTTCTGATTTTCAAGAACAACGTAGCAGTAACAAGGTTTTAGCTTTCCGTGGTGATTTTGGAACCCCATTTAAAATTGGAATTAATTGTGCGAAAATGCGGAAAATAATTGTACCTTTTTAGTTTTCACTTGCTGTTATACGTGGTGAAGCACGCTGTAAAATCTACTCATTACCAACAAAATATTGTGCATACTTAAGTAGTGACCTACTTTACAACGGGTTATTGTTTGAAGGTCTTAATACTGCATGTACCTAATAAATTTACCGTGACAGTACCCCGACATAGCCATTAGTGCACCCGTCACTTATTTCTTTACTGAATTAAAGAGTACGAGCATTTGCCAACTGTATCACGGGGTATTGCCCGAGAAAACGACTGATATGAGGTTACCTGTATTTCTAGCAGTGCTTTCATGTTTATAGTTTTCTTTCCATTCCTAACCGTTTTGGCAACGATAAGAGGATCTTTTAAGTAGATAAGTACCAGCACTTTTTCGACCACTCGAAATAATCTTAGAAGTTTTGACGTTCAGCGTGATACATTATTATGGTTTACCTAAATAAAATAAAATAAAAATATGTTGATGCTGGATTTAAGCCGTTAGAAAACCGTTCTCGTGGTTATTGGGTGAATTATTCATGTAACCGGGATATGAACCGTGATTACCTTTTGTATTGTTTTCAAAAAAGCAATTTTTGTTTGAAATTCATAAGTAGGTATACCTATAAACAATAATTTATTTGTGTTATTGTCTTTACCTTACGGGTAATAACAGTGGGTAGGTATCTAGTTTCTAGAACAATATCTAGAAAATAACAGTGACATTCATTAGATTGCATAATCGACATTTTCATCGACAACGCTCTATGCGATATTCAGTAGGGTTGTCTCAGAAGTCTCAGCGTCGCACATAATTGACATAATACGGAACTGGGACCTGCTTAAAAAACTCAATTTCCGTTCTATAAATGGCTTTGCGGAACCTAAACCCGATGACAGAGGTCTAAGCACTGAACAAAATGGATGAAACTGAGATCTAGAGGCCGATTTAGAGGCCGATAATTTTTTTCTCTATTTCTCAAAACAAATCATTAGACAATTTGTCATGTATTGATCTTATTTTAATACTACCTACCTGTCATTTGCTCACGCGGGTTATCTCCGCCGTTGTGTATTATTCGCACAAATATTGGTGAGCTTGAGATACTTTGCGAGCCGTGTTAAGGTCGTCACAACAAGATCAAAACAATACTAAATTGTTAATAGTATCTCCCCCTGCTGCATTAGTAATTCCATCTGGAAATATCCTGAATATAAACATTTTCGGCCTTCTTATTTTATTCGTCTTTATTCTATTCATGACTAGATTTCCCTCTCAATTACGTCGCATATTTGCGGCATTGTTTGATCACAGCACCCCTGCGGTTGACGTGCACCTCAAAGTTTGAACCCAATCGTGTTATAACTTTCAGTATAGCAAATATCGCTGAAGGAGTTATTAGGTATATCCTTGCGCTCGGCACTTTTTAGGAGTCAAGTTTTCTATTCCACAAAATGGTAGAACGCTGTTACCCTTATTCTTGCTACATATATAAAATAGCTTTATTAAAAAAATTGGCATGCCCAAATTAGATAAAATTATAACAAAATGTCTCACAAACAAACAAATATCTCTTCTTCGTCGGCGTCTTCATTGCTGAAGGTCGTGTCTAGTTTGAAGAGTTTTCTGCGCGATGTGACATGCTTTTCCAAGTGTTCCTGTCCTCGGCGATTTGAATAGCTTCAGGTATTGGCAAGCCGGTGATGGTTTTTATCAAGTTTGACCACCGGGTAGGCGATCAACTGCGTCCTCTTTCCCCTTCGACCTTACCAACTACCATCAGCTTTTCTAAGCTATCCGGGTGTCTACGAGCGACGTGTCCGAAATACATAAGGATTCTCTGATAGCAGATAGTGGACAGCCTTGTGGCTATTCCGAGCTCCTTGGGTATGGACACGTTGAACCGGCGTGCGATCCAGGGAATTCGCAGTATACTTCTCAAATACCATATCTCAAATGCGTCAATTTTCACTCTTTCTTTCTGCCTTATTGTCCAGGATTTGGCGCCATAGAAGAAGATTGAGAAAACTAACGCACGCACCAGTCTGACTTAAGTTTTACGGGATATGTTGCGGTCTTTCCATACCCTAGTAAGTTTAGTCATAGCTGATTTTATGTAGATTAGCAAACAAATATAATACAAGAAAAAGCCTTATAAACAAAGTACACAATTACGAATAGTAGTACTAGTCATAAGATATGTACTTTAAAGCTTTTTATTGGTATTTTTTTGGGGGCTTGAATCGTTAAAGAGTTTACCAATTAGTGGCACTGCTTCTCATGTAAAACTATAATTTCTTCATTTCAGGCAGCCCTAGACCGCAAATAGCTAGTGCAAAGCAATCTACTCCTAAGGTGGCATCGCAGGGCGTGGATAGAGCAATGCTCCTATCGTGTTGTGCTATTATGCCCGCACCTCTTTCACTGCATTTGTGCAGGTGCACTGACTGCCAATCAGCTAACTCACATCGTGCAATTCAACGATGATTGGTTTCTTTCAATGAGGAAATTGCTACAAAATATTCGAATTTTCCTTGCCTTTATTTATCCATTATATCAAATTGTTCTCACATACCTTAACTGGTTACTTGGTAAATCAAAACAGCCGGTAGACAAAATTTACATGTTCAAATGCCTGACTTATTTTTGACTGCTCATTTACAGGACTACTTTTTCCAGTATTACCTACATTCAAAAATTGTCTTGATCATTTACAGGACTACTTTTTCCAGTATTACATTCAAAAATTTTCTTGATACTCCGTCTTAAATAGCCTACCTACTCGACTTTACCCTTGGATTGACAACAATGTAAATATAGATTGTAATATTTATACAATGTGGCTTTTGTAAAAGCCTACAAAGCCCTAAAACAATGAATATTTTATTTGATTCAATGTTGTGATTTGAACCGTTAACTGTCGGGGTAAAAATAAACCGTTAAGCCGGTTGACGTATGTCGGAAAGGAATATAGGAATAAACGTCAACACGCTGTGTTTTTATTTCGTCAGTGTGTATTTTCCAATTTGGTGTTAGATTCTCCTTTATTGCAATCGCGCATTTGAAAGGTTTCCGTATTAACTTCGTGAGCCGCCTGTTATTGCTTTGATACGCTTAACACTTAATTTTTATTCCATTCAAATTGAATTCTCAAATTGTGATTGGGTTTTCTATATCCATACATACATACATACATACATACATCACTGGCTCAGTGACCCAAAGAGGATCTTGGCCTCTGACACAAGAGAGCGCCACTCTGCCCTATTCTGCGCCACTTCACGCCAGTTGGGTATTCCGAGGGCGGACAGGTCTTTTTGGGCTTCGTCACTCCAGCGGTATCTGGGACGCCCCGACGGACGTTTTCCGCCCGGGTGCCCCACATACGCTCTTCTCACAGCACGATCCTCCCCCATCCTCTCCAGGTGACCGAGCCAGCGGAGTCGTGTGGCTTTGATCTCGCCAATTATATTGGGCATCGCAACAAGCTCCTCTAGCTCCCTATTTTTCCTTCGCCTTACCAGATCAGATCTACTAAAATAAAATGAAATTCTACTGTAGCAACAGAAAACAAGATTCCTGGGTAACCGTTTGTAGCTGAATTTTTGCCATAATATGAAGTACTTCTGGCTTAGTACACTTAAGCGATTTTCAAAATTATGTACAACGCTTTCGAAGCTATAGTTGAATTATCGAGAAGATGGAATTGCATTTGTAGTGACTGTATGCTGATGGTACAAAAAAAAAAGAAAATTCAAATATAGAATGCCTGTAAACAAACAATACTACTACATATGCAATTCCACGCTCTCGATGATACGACTATACTCCATGCACCTTTACATGCTATCGCTACAATGTCGATCAAGTCTGCAACTACCTACTCTTATTTGTACATACCATCAAGTACCATCCTGCATCGCCTACACTGTAAACTGACAGTTCGTAAACCTTATTATAAAAGGCATAAGATCCACCGATGGACAGTTAAGAGTGTTGCTGTTTGTACAGAACTATACCTACAGTAGAGACGTTTGGATGCAGTGAGCTGAAATCATATACAATTCAAATATTAAATAGCAAATTGCTTATGACTCATAATTATCTTGTGCTCATATGATCAATATGGAATTTATCAATGGGAACGTTTAATACAACAATTATTGACAATCAAACCAGCCAAGTGTTTCCTAAATAGTTTGATTTACCAAGTACGGACAACTCTCAAACAATGTGTAGTGTTACTTCGAACAGATCCTCCTGTTGGGTAAACTATCGGATAGTTGGACAGAAAGGAAACCAGCGACGAGAAACGTTCCAGTTAACAATTGTTGACGACCAGACCTGCTATTACCCCTCGTCGAGCACATGCGAGCAATCGTTCCGACGCGAACCAGTTAAGGACAAGTGGGACTGGTGACCTATGAGGAAACTAAGAGCGCAAAGTAAAAGTTTCTGA
Source organism: Cydia splendana (assembly GCF_910591565.1). Taxonomy (NCBI): domain Eukaryota; kingdom Metazoa; phylum Arthropoda; class Insecta; order Lepidoptera; family Tortricidae; genus Cydia; species Cydia splendana. The sequence goes on along the minus strand of NC_085976.1, from coordinate 3,818,760 downwards.
TATGAAAGCTCGCTTGCGTTAAATGTGCTATGAGAATAATTTTCACGCCAGACACCAATAGTTGATGATACAAAACGTCATAACTTGATATGAATCTCTCAGATATACAAACATTTATGAAATAAACTCAACAGCAGGAATTGTCTGTGTCACACAATATTATTTGTTATTGCTCCATAATCACTAACTTCTATTTCTACTTAGCTAATGTATGTGCATATAAAGTTACTCAGATAACAAAGTTAAAAGCTCAGTGTATTGTGTGTTATGAATTATTAAAAAGTTGGGCGCTGTTTTTAAAGGCGCTGTGTTTTTGGTTGCCTTTTTAATAAAACTTTAGTAAGTACTTAAATAGTTTTAACTGGGACATCATATTTGTCTTAGGTATATATTTCTTCGATCTCATCGTGCAACGTTTAGCAAGAATATTATTATCCCACATGACATGGTAAATCATAACATATGTAGAGGTAGGTACCTACGTTGTTTTTAACACCGCCACTTATTTTGACACTTTATTTTAGTAAGAGACGAGTATCATATAAATATTATTATGTGCGACAACCTTCAATCGTATTATTGTTTGATCCAAATTAAATGTTCAATGATACTCTGCATTACGTGGTGACCTCAAATATGGCGTTTTTCAAAGTAAGAAACTTTGGATAGGTATATTATGATTATTTATACCATGAGCATTTTGTGAGTGGAAACCTGGAAACATATACCTACTTAGTACAGAACCATCGAAGTTAATAATAACAAGGCCAGAAAACGGCAGTTATCTAAGTATTTTTTTTGTTTTTAGTTAGGTATCCTGCAGGATAAGGTTATCTTATTTTTCAGCCACAAAATGCAATAAGTATGTCAAAATATTTACAATCGTTTAGAAGTTGCTCAAAGTTTTTCGCAACCTATAATCACACAAACGGATAATATGACACGTTTATTAATAAGGAGCTTTCCTCATAATATAGTCCTCTCTTCTTAAAATAATGTTAATGTTAATGATATGTTATTTCGTCACTTTTCTGTCACAAAGTGCAAATGTGTTCCAATTAATTCATTTATACATAATTCTCTTCTATTCTTTTAAATATTTGTTAAATTTTATTTATTAATAGCTTAAGTCTAAATGTCCTTTCCAAAGAGCAATTGAGCGCAGTATGCTAGGTTACAAGCTGAAGGACCGCATCAGGAGCAGCGACATAAGGTCTAAAACAAAAATCATAGACGCACTAGAAATGACTGCGAAACTTAAATGGAAATAGGCCGGACACGTCGCAAGACTAAACGACAACCGATGGAGTCAATGTGTTGTGCACTGGTTCACCAGACGAGCTGAGGGCAAACTGAAACACGGACATCCTCTTCGCCGCTGGAAAGATGACATCGTGGCAGTGGCTGGAAACCACTGGACCCGCTTGGCCTAAAACAGGAACGACTGGCATGAGATGGAGTAGGCCTTCGTCCAGAAATGGATGATTCCCGCGTAACGAACCAATTGTTACCACTTAATTTTAGTATCTTAATTTGTTTTTTTTTTTGTTTTTAGTTTTATACGTAAATATGTTAATCACTTTGTACCTACTTTCAGGGAAATAAAGGCTATTTTTATTTTTATTTTATTTATTTATTTATAAATGTCCTAACCTAATGTACCTATATTGTATGTCCTAAGATACTGGAGCAAGCTGTGGTTACCTATAATTGGACAAACGTCTACCTTTAATGTTATGTAAGCTGTACCTTAACCCTCTACTAACTATTCTACTTTAATAGAACTCAACCAGAATTGATTATAAATTAAGAAAAATAGATTAATTTGGCCATGTGATCGTCTAGTGAAATTAATACATTGTGAACCTTAGTACCCATCGTCTTTTATGTGCAGACTGATTAGATTTGGATTCAAAATATTACCCCTAAAATACCCTATGTAATTGTAAATATTGCTACTGTAATTTATAAATTATAACACTATCGTATGAAAAACAAAATCATATGAAGAATAAATAATAAATTATATTTTTTAGATTTTATCTCCTACCGAGCCCTACCGTGACCAGTTACCATGAACAGTAGTATAAGCCCTTGTTGTTTGTAATTATATTTTCCTTTTATATCCATTCGCTAACCTAGCTAGCTAAAGGAAAATATTTATATGTAAATGATGCAAATATTAATACGTACAAACATACTTTATCTACTGTCACGCCTCGGATGAAGTCGGGTCTCTAAACTAAATAATACCTATTTTATTTTGTTTTGTTTTTAATAGGTATTTCTAAGCACTATGTAATATTTACTTTTATCTGCGTTTCGGAACCTATTTTCAGACAAGAAGAAACGCCAAGAAACTCATCTGGATATTCTTACTATAAATGTATGGAATACTGAAGCAATCGTCTATTAAACATAATTGAATACCCTTAGTTACCCCGATATAGAAAAGCTCAAATTGTCACTAATGAACTGCTTCGCCTGTCACTAGCTCCCTATAACAAAATTATTTAGTATGTCCTCAAATAACTTTGTTCCCCTATCTCACCCAATATAATAATCTATTACCTTTAAATCATATCTAATGTACGAGCCTCAGTAACCCATCCATATGCTACTGAAACTAGACTTTAATTTTATTCTGTATTTTAAAACAGTTAACACTCTAATGATTTTAACACTGTGTGTAACCAAAATATATGTGAGAGAATAAATAATAATAAAGAAAGAAATAATAAATAACCCTAACTCCCAAATAATGACTCTACCCTAACTCTACCCCAATGTCCCTATTCTAATGTGTAAATCTAGAGGCGAACCTCTATCTTTACAGGGAGGAGTGTGTGTAAGAGGGACCCTAATTTAAGCTGTAAACGTTCGGCCGACAAAACCGAGGTATTGCAAACCCTAGTGTCTGTGTGATTGCCTCCCTCCGCAGTGTAGGCCGTAGCCAAGGGTACTGACGAATAAGGCGCCCTATTCCAAATATAAAATGTGAATATATAAATATATATAACAAGACCACGCTTCTTCAATTACCAACAGATTTCAGTGAGTAAAGATTACTCCTAATGATCCACACATGAGATCCTCACATCCCTCTGTCAGACCTTGAAGAGAACGTAAGAGGTATAATCGTCACCTGTGTAGGTAAAAAGGTTGACGCCAGGCCCCTCTCGCGACCTGGACCTAACACTCTACTGGATTCCCGGAAAAGCCTGTTTATCACCGCTAGGTTAGGCGTTTCCGGTTGATTGACTGTGCAATCAGACACTAATCTGGCTCTAAAACACAAAAAACACCAAAACACACGTAAGTATTTACACTGAACTAACAATTGAACAGTCTGACAAAAAGCAGCATAGTAGCTACGTAAAGTCAAACATCCAATCGTCAAAATAACACCTTTGTTTTAACGTCTACGGGCGAGCCAGAGATCGTGACAATCCGACGGACAAAAATAGAATCACCAGTTCCCAGCTTGGCGTGGGGGTATTTATAACCATAAAAGACATTAACGAAACGCGTTTGACGCATTTGACGCGTTAGGCGCACTTCAATATAAGATCTTTGTTATTTATTTCCTTTAAACTCGAGTACCAATCTTGAGTAGTTTTAGCAAAGAGATGTGATTCCCATAAGACAAGTAAAGTCAAAAGAAACCCCTCGCCTCGGAAATCAAGACAAAGTTACTCTCTAACAGATGGCGCCACTCCCTTGATATTAAACAATTCTAACTCACATCAATGTAAAAAAACACGGATCAAAGCACATGACGATCCAAAATTAATAAAAATCATTTATGTCTATATGTAAATATATAAGTTTTATGGATATTTTTATACATTTTCATCTTTAGTTTCAATACTGCGTCAACAGATGGCAGCATAACCTTCGCGACTACAAAATTCACCGACAGTAATTCTCTATACACATTCCATTCTCTTTGGTTTCAGCGAATCACTTTTTCTGATTAATGGCCCACTACGAAACTTGACTCTGTTAAGTTTTTTGTTTGTTGTTTCGGATTTCTCGTGAGAATGTTTTGTTTTTATTTAAAATTAATTTACTGAATGCATACATTATAGTTACTTACATGTATTTATTTTAATTAACATTTGTACATAATAATTGAGGTTTTAAAGTTTATGAAAATATTATCGATTGATCAGCTGTGTCAATCATTATTTATGTTAACTAGATCAGCTAGTGCGTCTAGTTACAGTCGCCCCCTCGAGAATTTGCAATGTATGTGCATACACATACATGTAGAATTCTCGAAACCTATTCGAATAAAAATGAAAATTATATCCTTAATTTGTTGGTATTATCCCTTTTTTTCCCCCTTGTATACTAAACGTGTGGTGTATGATGTGTGTTTAAACCAATACTCATTGATTGTGATTGATTAGATATAAAACTCAGATCATTGAATTTTAATAATGTATTATGATTATCTTTTCGTCACGATTTTCCTACCAGTCTAGGGTATTGGGTCGTGAATCCAATAAACTCTAGTAGCTCGATTTTATGGTTTCATCCTAGTCTATGGATCTTTCTATCCTTCGACTTAACCACATTGTCCGGTTAATAAATGAACCAATAAAACCTCCCTTCACAAAGTAGAAAAAACATTTGGTATAAGTACTGGGATACTCATTCTCCATTAATCAAAATCCAATCCGAATTCCATTACCAAATCATCCCTCCCAATCAAGTTTTCTTGGAAAATGTCACATACATGAACAAGATATTTGACTTCAAACTTACTCCCATATTAACAATAAAGTGTTAAAGAAACCTAAAATACCATGATAATATCCTGATACTTGTATCAAAATATTACCTTCACAAACATAACATAGGTTTAAATCAAAACTACTATGTAATGTTTGTAAATAGATCCTAATAAAAATATTTATACATGAAAATAAAAAATTATAATATAAAAAAAATATTTTATAACTACCTACAATACTATAAACACTTCACCATTATAACATATGAAAATAAGTCTTACTTGTAGACATTTTAATACATCTTTATATTTAATAAATAATAAGATAAATCCATTTTTTATATAAAACCATATCTCAAAAAGCTCTATAAAATATATTTAAAAATAATGCACCAATAACTCCTTCGCATATAATAATGTGATAATGCATGTTCGTTGACATGTCATCATCGTGTTTTGATATCAAAGATCTTATTCACGATGAGGTGTGTAATTAGTCATGGGCTTAGCTTCTTGTGGAGTGTATAGTCAACAAAAACTACCCTTTGAAATGGATCGAATCGTCATACGATTTTAGCCTACTGATAAGAATTTGTTGACTATTTTGTGTATTATTCGCAACAAAATGCCAACAAATCCAGGTTGATTGCAATCTGACATTTGCCTAACCGTAAAAATCATTCATACAAAAATACAAAATTTCACACACTTCTTGCAAAATCTCCAGATATCCATCAATCTATTATTAGAATTAAATAAGTTAATAATCTTTCATTGCCTTTCAATTGCCAGTTCATTCAATTCTTACTAGGCCATTTCTACAGATAGCCAACGTCAATGATTTGCAATCAAAATAAAATGCATCAAATAAAACTTAATTTTTATTTATGAAAAAACAATATTTCTGACATAACCCCAAGCTCCCTCCTATTTATTATAAACAATACCAAAAAATTGTATTTGCAAAACTATTTATATTGAAGTTAAAAAATTCAGTTGAAATAACGTTAATACCATGTTAGTTAACGTTGCGTTATTACATCTTACTATGGCAATACAATAACTCTTTATTTTATTATGGCAACCCCGCAAAGATGCGCCTCCAAAATGATAATGGAGAGATGCATCGCGCGTCTATCTGTCCGTTGTCATTGAACAGTTTTAAATTTTACCCGATGTAGTGCAATTGGGTGTTATTGTGAAGTGTAGTGCTATAGTGAATTTTGTTGTTGAACAAATAATTGGTAAGTTTGAATGTATTTCTTACTTTTTATTTCTATATTTTATCTAATCATTTATGTATACAACTGAACTCGTTAATTTTGTATATTTATGCCAATGTATCTGCATTATGTATATACCACATGTATTATTTTATCGCTAACTCTCGCGTGAACTATTTATTATATAGTATTATTTTTAAAGTATTAACCCCAAATATATTTTTGTTCTCTTGATATGCAGAGTAAGATAAATATTGAATTTCATGTTTTTAATAAATAGTTATTATATTTGATGATAATGTAACAAATTTTATGTTAAAGTATTTATTTAATATTCAAAAATACCCTTGTATTAATATTTTATATAACCTATTTCTAAACATGTTAATTCTTTGTACATTTACACTATAAATACTAGACATGCCAAAAATATTTGCAACTATTCGGCATTCTACCTAGTCAACCACCTTTGCTGAATAATCAGTATTCAATCTAAATCACTATTCATGATATATTTATTCGATACTTGTGTATTTTTACTATCTAAACTAATTAAATAACACTTTATCTCTAACTTTGTATTCAAAACACCACGCATTTCAACAGCAGGTAAAGATCCCTTCGAGCCGTTGGCTGATTTTTTGTTACAAACTCCAACATGTGCATTCAATATGACCCTTCTGTGTAATTCTATTGTTTTAAACGGTTCTTTGTTTATACGACCGATGACTTCAAATCCAACTTTCTAAATTTTATGACTTCAACATGTTTTTATGACAGTGAATATTGATATTTACTTAAATCCAAGTTTAAAATATTTTAAATGATTTTATTACAATTAATTTGATTGCTAGCAACATCAGTGAATACTATAAGTACTTCCCTTACTTTGTCTATGGCGTCCACAGTGGCGCCCCCTGGCATACACCATAGTTTACAAATTGTCAACTCGTTATACGCAACGAAAAACCCTCATTTGAAGTACTAGCTTGTGTTTGTGAAGTGTACACTATTCAAAAATGCGACTTAAAGAAATTGACTACAAAATATTGCAATTCCCAATAATTTGGGACATCAATAATTTATATCATGGTGATGAATTTCTAACCGAACTTGCCCGTCTAGATCTTTTAATATTGTGTATGAAAGACGAACCTCACTATAATTTTAAAATGCTTAACAAGAAAATCAGGAATTTCAAGGACCGTCTCCGCAGATTAAGGGTATATAATTTTGTTTGTATACATTTATTTAATTATATTTATATTAAATAATTATATAAATATTTACATCATTATTATATTATATGTATATTTTTGAGAAATATTTTATTTTAAAAATCTGTTAATTTTTATTACAATACTGTTTAACGCTAAAACAAAAACATTTTTTTTTTGTTATAGGAAAAACTAGTCGCCAACGGACAACGATTCAGATACGTTATACAAATAATTCAAGCAGCTCCGGGGTCTCCACACCACGCTGTTATTGCTATTGAAGTAAGTATGATTAACAAATCAATAATGTTATTGCTGTATAAACATGCTTATTGCATAACTGTTTATTTATTTTACAGCCTTCACCAAGTTTGCAAAATATACTTTTTGATATCCCGGAGCAAGTAGTTGAAAACGAAGAACCTCCGCTGGATTTCAACGTAAGTTGTTTTAATTTGAAGTATATTTATTTTACTTTCAGATTCCATAGAAACTTAATAATGTTTATTTGATTATTATTTTTCAGGCCCTCATAAATGAGTCCGGACTGTTAGACGACGTGGGTGATCCTATTTGATTCAACATTTTATGTAAGTAATACTCGGTTCTTTCTACTATCATACATTTTTGTTTTAATCTAAAGAACAATGTTTTTCTAGGAATGTCAACTTGGTAGAACACGGTCAGTTCTTTCAGTACATAGTATATATTACGTAATGCTAATTTATATTTAATATGTTATATTATCCTACTGCCACTTTAATTACCCATAACATATAGATATGATTGGTAAATTGAACTCATTAGTTTACACCATATTATTTTTCTCGTTTAAAAACTTTGTTTACACTAACACGATAAGAAAGCGTCGTCACACACAGTTAAAGGAGTACCTGCTAACCTTTTTTTTCCCGATCTTTTATAAGTGGCTGAATGCGTCTCACGATGTCTTTCAGCTATTTTTAGAACTATTGTTTTGATTTTAAGATTTTTAAATTTTTACATAATATGATTTCAGGATACGTAAGGCGTTCGTGTAAGATGATTATATGTAATTAGTCTTCCTAATTATGAGACAACATTTTCTAAGTAAGTTTGCTTTACCTAACCTAACATTTTTCAATTTTATTTAAATAAAATAATTATAATGAACTATATCGCAATAATCAAACATTTACTGTAATTATTTTCTAATGAAATTTTTTTTTACGCCAACTTTTTTTTTATTAAAAGTAATATAAATGTATGTCTTATTTAATATGTTATTGATAATTTTCATCTACTGAAATTTATGTCTACCAAAATAATTACAAAACATCTATGTTCTCTGTCTAAACTGAATACTTCCCGTTTTCCAGATGTTCCACATGACAAAAGACCGAGTGTCGCTGAATGCTGTTCCTTCATTTTATTTTAAGGTAATTAAAATGCTTACTTATTATTAACATACCAAAAACGATACTATTTATAATTAATATATTTTTCAAAATGATTTAATGAATTCAAGATATTTACTTTTCATCTCTCTTTTATTTAAAAAATATTTTGATTATATATTTTAATTAATTACTTTTTTTATAATAATAATGAAAAATATATTTTTTTTTTTTAAATCCACTACCGCTATTTGTGCCTTCGGGTAACATTAGGTAGCCCAACCCTTTAATATGCATGCTTAAAGGGTTATTGTAAATTAACATATTTCTTTTTTATGATAATTACCATTACACAAAATCAAAGTTATTACAAAATCAAAACCAAAGTTAGTTGCCTATTCTACGTGTATATGAATGAAGCGACTTGTATATGTGAATAGTGTTACTTTCACACATACGGACTACTGTTATGCCGGATGTGGATGGAAGACCCTATTCTAACCTACCTACTTATTTTTACAATTTTTTTTCTTTATTTCTAAAAATTCTTTATTCTAATTTGACACTTTGTTTTTTTTTCTTAATAGCTATTAAAAATCTCTATAACAATATTACGTAGTTCCAAAAATTATTTATTCTAATTAGACATTTTTTTTTATTAAAAACCTTTATAACAATAATGCTTATGTATACATTTTTTTTCATTTAATAAAATAAAATTCTTAATGATTTCAGCTACAATACAACATTCAGCGCCTTCGCACTCGACTCGCCTTAATAGAACTTCTGTGCTACTATTTTAAACTTGGTAAGTACATTTAAACACGTCATTAATCTCTATGTTATATATTAGAAAAATTCAAAAATATTACTCAATGTCTAATACATCTATCCTTATAATATTTAACCTATTTTTTTTTTAACTTTTTAATATTTTTTAACAGTTATTTTCTAGTCAAACCTTTTTATCAACATTAAAACATAACAATTAGTTCTGTTTATCTAATTAACATAACAATAAAAATACAGTCATTAACAAATGTCAGTTAAACATTACATTTTAATCAACGTTCACCGGATCAGCTATTTTTACTCAATTCGCCTTTATAATATTTTGACAAATGTATTGTATTGTATTTACCTCGGTATATATTTGTATATGGATCTACTAAAATATATACGTTTGGATAGGGAATTGCTGCAATTACATAAGGTCCCTCATAAATTGCTTCGAACTTTTTTGTTATCTTTTGCTGAGCATTTGATTTATTTAACTTTTTTATTTTAACCCAATCCCCTATTTGAAATTGAATCAGTCTATAATTTTGATTAAACTTTGCCTGCCTCATCTCAGCTGCTTTCTTTAAATTTTCTCTAACCTTTTGCCTAATGTCCGCTATGTTTTTCTTTATATGACTAATAATTTCCTTATCAAATGTTAATTGCGTAGGCTGACCATACATTATTTCACATGGAGTGAACCCTGTACTATCATGAAACGTATTGTTATATAGAGTTTCTATCTTTGGTAATATTTTCACCCAACTTTGATGTCGTTTTTCACAGTAAGTCCTGAATAATACTCCAAGTTGTCTATTCACGCGTTCTGTAGTATTTGGACGAGGATTTCTAACTGTTGTATATATAGTTTTGACCCCCTTTTCTTTCATAAAACGCCTCCATTGATCACTAATAAACTGCGAACCATTATCTGTTAAAATTGCTTTTGGTTGAATGATTTTAAAGAATTTTTTCATACTAACTACCACAGATAACGCTGTAGCCTTCCGTAACGCAAATAGTTTGATGAATTTACTAAATGAATCTTGAACTACCAAAATATAGCTCATTCCGAACTGTCCTGACGGTAAAGGCCCATAAAGATCCGACATGACTAAATCTCCGATATCATTATTCACTATTGACTTACACGGTCCTACGTGTTTGATATTATCATTTTTCACCATTTGACAAGTATGACAAGTTCTTATTAGTTTTTTAACATCTTGCGTAATACCCCTCCAATAAAATCTATCTTTTATGTATTTTATGACCTTGTAAGCCCCTTGATGACCCATTTCTAAGTGTATTTGTTTTATTATATCCGATACTAACATTCTTGGCAAAAATATAACTTTATTTGGACTATTATCGGGTGTGAAGTACAATACACCATCCTGTAATGAGCATCTTTGAATTATTCGACCGATTCTATCACTAATATCACCATTTTCTAGACCTTGAATTATTTCGTCAATTTCGGGATCTTGTTTTTGTAATTCTTTAACCTTTTTTAATTTACTTATCAATTCTTTATTTATTTCTGTTTCAGTATAAAGAATCTCGGGCAGCCGTACTTTATCTTCCTGCAAAAGATCAGTTTGAGGTGGGTATCTAGATAACACATCCGCTCCTATATTATCTTTGCCTTTTATGTGTTCAATTTCATATTTAAACTGCTCTAAGTAATTGATCCAACGTATTACTCGCGCATTATATAATTTCCAATTTTTGACAAATAGTAAAGCCTTATGATCCGTTTGAATAATAACCTTTGAACCTCTCAAATAAGTTTCGAACTTTTCTAAACAGTTAATAACGGCATAAAATTCTTTTTCAGTCGTCGAATAATTTAATTGAGCCCCTCTTAGAGATTTACTATGAAACCCAAGAACTCTCATTTCCCCATTATCATCAAGTTGATAAAGTATGCCTGATAGGCCGATACCTGAGGAATCTGTTTGCAAATAATAAGGTTTGCTAAAATCAGGATGTTGTAATTGAATAACATCTACGAAAGTCCTTTTTATTGTCTCAAAAGCTTTTTGTTCATTGACACCCCACTGCCACGTCACTCCTTTTTTCAATAAATGACACAATGATTGTACATTTTCGCTATAATTAGGGATAAATCTTCTATAAAAGTTACACAGTCCCAAGAAAGCTCTTAATTGTTTTATTTTTCTTGGAGCTGGAAATTCCTGTATCGCTTTAATTTTATCCGGATCGGTTTTTATTCCATCTACTGATACTATATATCCTAGCATGTGCACCTCTTTACATAGAAATTTGCATTTTTCTAAATTGCAAGTTAGGCCCGCTTTTCCTAATTTTCCCAACACTATATCTAAGTGTTCCAAATGTTGTTGCAAGGTACCGGTAGTAATTATGGCTAAATCGTCCAAGTAATTGACACAAAATTCGCGAACGTCATGACCAAGTATGCAATCCATAGCACGACTAAAACTTCCCACAGATGTTTTGAGTCCTTGCGGCAACACGTTATACACGTAAGATTTCCCATTAAAACTGAAACCTGTATATTTTTTACTTTCTTCCGATAGTGGTATTTGAAAGTACGCATTATTCAAATCAATTACGCTTATAAATTTCGCTCCGTGAAATGAGTTTAATACGTCCAATTGTAAAGTTGGTTTTTCGGTTTCAGATATCATGTTCTTATTGATTTCACGCGCATCTAATAAGACTCTTATTGTTCCGTCTTTCTTTAATGTAAATGTTAACGGACTACAGTATTCAGTTTGTGAACGACTAATAATTCCCTGTTCTTCTAATTCGCGTAATTTTAATTCTATTTTCTCGCGATACGCATATGGCACGGGGTACGTTCTCTTTACTACAGGTGCGCGTGATTCCATTTTTATCACATGTTGATAGCAATTAGCCCTGCCTAATTTTGAATCAAATAATGTTTTATGTTTTGTCAATACCGAATGTAAAGCTTTTTTCTCACTTTCTACTAACGGTATTCCGACTTTACATGTCACTTGCGTTTGAGATTGATTTGACGACTCTATACTGCATTGATCTTGCCATCCATTATATCGATCATGAAACGGTATCCAAGTAGTTTCACCTTTATATTCGACATTGACTCCACATTTCTCTTTTCTTAGGTCAATCGATACTACATTTTCCTTAATCCAGTCAAATCCTAATATCACTGGAAAACTTAGATTAGGTATTACTACAAACCCGATTTCCATCTGTAAATCATTTATACCGATAGGTAGTAATGCTGTAATTTTAATGTCTTTACTTTTGTGCCCTGACGCTGATTTGATATTAAAAGGCTTGATCGGCATTACTGGAATTTCAGGATATTTATTTTTTACAACCTCCCAAAATTCCTCAGACATAGCCGTCACATCGCTACCTGTATCTAGCAAAGTCCTTATAAGAAAGTCTCGCATACGTATAATTACTTCACTCTTAAACGAACTTGATTCCGGAATTTCTTTTTCTTCCTCAAACACGGACGCGATAAATTCGTCATCTACATCAAATTCTACCAATTCACTTTTTAATTTTAAAACGTTAATTAAATCATGTAACCCTATTAACTGGATCTTTTCTAAATTACTGTAACCTAATCCCACTCCTTGTTCACCATTGACTATTTCTAGTTCTATCGGCGCTCGCAACCCATTATTATTTTTTCCTATCAATTGGCCTGGCAACCAATTCATTCTATACATCATTTTTAGAATTTTGACCCTATCATCTGTTTCTGTAGCTGACCCGGGGACGTTTTTATCAGCAGATATTAGTTTTCCGAATCGTCGATAACTATTTCTTGCTCTATAACAGCTGTCGTTGCTTCTGGTTTCCGCCAATTTTGATATTGTGTCTGGTTTTTTCTCATAGTCTGATTGGATGGTTTCGAGGCCCCAGACGTTGATGGTACTGCTCGCGGCTCTTGTTTGTTTACGTCGTCCATCGCGCGTAGAAACTCGGCAGCTTCAAAGATAGTAATAATTTTTGATGACGCAAACGCTTGTTGTATATAACGAGGAAAGTGCCTCATTATATCAGTAACTAATTGATTCTCCGAGATAACATATGTCAACATTTTTGCTTGTCCAACCATTTGCACAAAATAATCATGCATACTATTTACTTTTGTTTTATCCCAAACTCCGTGAACAATATTCCTGCGTAATTCATTTTGTTCATGTGTCCCCCAGTAGGATTTGAGAAAGTCGGCTTTGAAATCTGCTACTCTGGTCCACCTGTCTTTATACAATCTGGCCCAATCACGAACTGTTCCCTCTAAACATTCGAGAACCGATTCTATTTCATTTCCATCAGATACGACCCTTTTAAGATACATTTCTAGGTCTTCTAGAAATGTCACTGGATGCGATTTAGTTTTGCCGAACTTGGGACGTTCCATATTAGTGTTTTTAATATTGTATATGATTGTTTTCTTCTCTTCAGTAGAGAGCTCCTTTTCACTGTCTGAAACTGGTTCAATATGCTCTGTCTCTTCCATGAGTTGCTCCGATGTATCTGCAGTCTCTATAGTTTCCACTTGTACAGGACTAATTGCCGTTGCAAGCTCGTTTCGTAGTTGACTAAGCCCTGCTGTCATTTTCTGTTCGGTCTGTTTTAGCAAATGATAGAACAATCCACGTCTAACATCTGGTTTCTTCTTTATGCTTCTACGAGGTACTCGTGCTTTTTGATTTACCCGCTCAACAGTACTTCTCTTGAATGACGGCGTAGTTTGCTGTATGCTTTGATGTGTAGATTTAGACTTAGCTGCGGCCTTTCGCTGTCTTGTAGACCTCTCCATTTTAATAGATTTTTAATTAATTAACTCACTTTTTGACACTGTTTTAACACTAATTTTCACTTATTTAAAACACTTAATAAACACACTTATTTTTAATTTTATAAAATAACACTAATTTATCACTTATTTATCACTTATTTAAACACTTAACTTTCACTGGTTTTCTACACTGTGTTGATAGTTTAGTTTTAATACATATATGTATATGTCCGTACATATACAAATATGCCTATATTTGATTGTTAAAATTTAACTATCGCCCCCTATTTTCTTTTGGACTCGTATAACGCATTGTATTTTTAGCTAGTTTTATTTGTCTATTTATACTAAGGTATTTTTATGTTTGTTTCAGGTGACGTAAATCCCTAACACGCAAGCTACGTCAATACAATGAAGCCACGAGGAGGAGAAATTGATATTGTAGTTAGATACTAGTATATAGAAATATTTTATTTTATATTTAATTAAATCCAAATCAAATCAACTCACATTCCAGTTTTCTTACGGCAGCAAAAATGTAGCCAAAGAGGCTACTTTATGAAACAAACTATTTATATATATAATCCTGGTCACTACGGCACCAAAAATGTACCTTAACCCTCTACTAACTATTCTACTTTAATAGAACTCAACCAGAATTGATTATAAATTAAGAAAAATAGATTAATTTGGCCATGTGATCGTCTAGTGAAATTAATACATTGTGAACCTTAGTACCCATCGTCTTTTATGTGCAGACTGATTAGATTTGGATTCAAAATATTACCCCTAAAATACCCTATGTAATTGTAAATATTGCTACTGTAATTTATAAATTATAACACTATCGTATGAAAAACAAAATCATATGAAGAATAAATAATAAATTATATTTTTTAGATTTTATCTCCTACCGAGCCCTACCGTGACCAGTTACCATGAACAGTAGTATAAGCCCTTGTTGTTTGTAATTATATTTTCCTTTTATATCCATTCGCTAACCTAGCTAGCTAAAGGAAAATATTTATATGTAAATGATGCAAATATTAATACGTACAAACATACTTTATCTACTGTCACGCCTCGGATGAAGTCGGGTCTCTAAACTAAATAATACCTATTTTATTTTGTTTTGTTTTTAATAGGTATTTCTAAGCACTATGTAATATTTACTTTTATCTGCGTTTCGGAACCTATTTTCAGACAAGAAGAAACGCCAAGAAACTCATCTGGATATTCTTACTATAAATGTTTGGAATACTGAAGCAATCGTCTATTAAACATAATTGAATACCCTTAGTTACCCCGATATAGAAAAGCTCAAATTGTCACTAATGAACTGCTTCGCCTGTCACTAGCTCCCTATAACAAAATTATTTAGTATGTCCTCAAATAACTTTGTTCCCCTATCTCACCCAATATAATAATCTATTACCTTTAAATCATATCTAATGTACGAGCCTCAGTAACCCATCCATATGCTACTGAAACTAGACTTTAATTTTATTCTGTATTTTAAAACAGTTAACACTCTAATGATTTTAACACTGTGTGTAACCAAAATATATGTGAGAGAATAAATAATAATAAAGAAATAAATAATAAATAACCCTAACTCCCAAATAATGACTCTACCCTAACTCTACCCCAATGTCCCTATTCTAATGTGTAAATCTAGAGGCGAACCTCTATCTTTACAGGGAGGAGTGTGTGTAAGAGGGACCCTAATTTAAGCTGTAAACGTTCGGCCGACAAAACCGAGGTATTGCAAACCCTAGTGTCTGTGTGATTGCCTCCCTCCGCAGTGTAGGCCGTAGCCAAGGGTACTGACGAATAAGGCGCCCTATTCCAAATATAAAATGTGAATATATAAATATATATAACAAGACCACGCTTCTTCAATTACCAACAGATTTCAGTGAGTAAAGATTACTCCTAATGATCCACACGTGAGATCCTCACATCCCTCTGTCAGACCTTGAAGAGAACGTAAGAGGTATAATCGTCACCTGTGTAGGTAAAAAGGTTGACGCCAGGCCCCTCTCGCGACCTGGACCTAACACTCTACTGGATTCCCGGAAAAGCCTGTTTATCACCGCTAGGTTAGGCGTTTCCGGTTGATTGACCGTGCAATCAGACACTAATCTGGCTCTAAAACACAAAAAACACCAAAACACACGTAAGTATTTACACTGAACTAACAATTGAACAGTCTGACAAAAAGCAGCATAGTAGCTACGTAAAGTCAAACATCCAATCGTCAAAATAACACCTTTGTTTTAACGTCTACGGGCGAGCCAGAGATCGTGACAATCCGACGGACAAAAATAGAATCACCAGTTCCCAGCTTGGCGTGGGGGTATTTATAACCATAAAAGACATTAACGAAACGCGTTTGACGCATTTGACGCGTTAGGCGCACTTCAATATAAGATCTTTGTTATTTATTTCCTTTAAACTCGAGTACCAATCTTGAGTAGTTTTAGCAAAGAGATGTGATTCCCATAAGACAAGTAAAGTCAAAAGAAACCCCTCGCCTCGGAAATCAAGACAAAGTTACTCTCTAACAGATGGCGCCACTCCCTTGATATTAAACAATTCTAACTCACATCAATGTAAAAAAACACGGATCAAAGCACATGACGATCCAAAATTAATAAAAATCATTTATGTCTATATGTAAATATATAAGTTTTATGGATATTTTTATACATTTTCATCTTTAGTTTCAATACTGCGTCAACAGATGGCAGCATAACCTTCGCGACTACAAAATTCACCGACAGTAATTCTCTATACACATTCCATTCTCTTTGGTTTCAGCGAATCACTTTTTCTGATTAATGGCCCACTACGAAACTTGACTCTGTTAAGTTTTTTGTTTGTTGTTTCGGATTTCTCGTGAGAATGTTTTGTTTTTATTTAAAATTAATTTACTGAATGCATACATTATAGTTACTTACATGTATTTATTTTAATTAACATTTGTACATAATAATTGAGGTTTTAAAGTTTATGAAAATATTATCGATTGATCAGCTGTGTCAATCATTATTTATGTTAACTAGATCAGCTAGTGCGTCTAGTTACAAAGCTACAGATTATTTTCTCATGATGTCTCGTCTGTTGGTGATCCTAAATAAATAAAAAAAAGGTGTCACGACATTCAAGGGAAAAAGCCTGTGCAGATTCTTATTACCACATTTTCCGTTTAGTTTTCTCTGCTGCTGGCTCTATAAAAAGCGTAAGTACAGCCTAGGATTATTAAAGCCTAGCAACAGTGCAATCGCGCTTTGTACATAATGTCGCTCGTTGTTGCCAAATGGTTGGTATTTCTACCGATATTGGATATTACCTACTCGTACTGAATAAATTACAGTACTTGTGTATTGCTTGTTCTTATTTAGTGTATAAAATTAAAGCAGTCAAAAACCGGACAAGTGAATCAGACTCACGCCCTGAGAGTTCTCATCCTTAGCCTTTTTTTTTTGTTCGTCGTTACTAATGTAGTATTTTTTATTAAAGGTGAAATTCGGATGTCAACTGAGTGACATCCCAGCTCCGATGTTCATGAATATCAAAATATTCCAGATGGCAATAATTTTGGCGCGTTGTTTATTCCGCTACTCTTAACGCTGACTGTACACATCGAAGCATATTGAAAATCTTAAAATAATTACGAAACAGACACTGAATACAAAATACAACGTCAAGCTTAATATATTGAGTAAACTGCCTCAAACTGAACACGACGCGTCATATTGGAATAAATTGGTATCATATTACATACATCTTCAAATTCTCCCCTAGGGCGCGGTATAATTCAAGTCTAATAGGTACCTTCTATCGAAAATGTCTGTGCTATTGTGCTAAGTTTGGCATTTTCTTATTTGAATTATGACTAGCGAACGATACTCGTGTATCAATTGGGTATAATGCTTTTTGCAACTATGTACAAATGATCCCCCTCCCCCCCCCCCAGCATAGTATTTAAACTCTACGGGAATGATTTAACACTTCACTTGCCACTTGTAACTGTGAAAATTGCATTATGCACGCATATATGTTATTATAGCGGCAACGAAAATACATCATGTGTGCAAATTTCAACTGTTTAACTATCACGGTTCAAGACATACAGCCTGGTGACAGACAGACGGACAGTGGAGTCTTAGTAATAGGGTCCCGTTTCATCATCACATCTTTTCTATAAATAACGGTTTAATAACACATTATCTAGACATATAAATATATTACCCTGGAATCATAAGCAGAAGCTGAAGACTAGAGATGCCCCGAATAGTGGTTTTGACCAAATACCGATTACCGAATATTCGGCCCCTCGCTCGGCCAAAGCGCCGAATATTCGGTCACCGACATGACATGCGAACATTTTGAGTCACAATTATTATAAAAACTGTTCGCCAACAAAGCACAACGTTTGCTAAGATATATTTTTTGTTGAAAAGAACTAATTAATGTAGTTAGAGTCAATCAAATCAGATCCATGATAAAAATAAAATATTTTGTAATCAAGAAATGCTTAAAAAATCTCTTCTTAGTTAGTTATTAAAAATCTTCGTAGTTAACAACTCTCCAAGAATACATTTTAAGAATTAAATATACCCAGTTTTTCCTAATTTTTATTGTGAAATGTTTCTGTTTAGGTAGGTCATGCAATAGATATTCGGTATTCAGCCGAATAGTAGACAACATTCGGCCGAATACCGAATATTCGGCAAATGGCCGAATAGGCCGAATACCGAATAGTTGCCGAATATTCGTGGCATTTCTACTGAAGACACGACCAGAATGAAAGCTAGGATTGTGTGATTTTGTCACTATATTGGGAGCTGTTTTCTTGTAAGTTTCCAGATTAAATAAAGAACTAATTGTAATTTCTACTTGGTATTGTTTAAGACTTTCAGTTAACCCTTCGTAAGGCAGAGGGAATATATTTCCTACCTGATTATGAACTTTAATTTAAAGCGATAGCGAAAGCAAACCCTGATGCCTTATAAAGGGTTAAGTTCTATCTAAAAAAAATATATTAGGAAAACAATTCGGTTTAGTATTATTAGAACCAATAGGTTAATTTTGATTACGTAGATAAAGATTCCAATGCACACAGTGTTGCTAACGTAGCTCCATTAATTGGCTGCTTAGTTACTATGATAATCACGTTCCTTATAAATTGGAGGCAAGGACACATTTCGAATGAGAAAAAATAAAATATAGGTAGCTATTGGAATGTAAAATTGCGACTTTAAAGTTTAAGATAATTACTTGAACTTTTTTTAATTAAGAATGTCTACAAAACAAACTGTTAGGGAGAAGGAAATTAGGTACAGTGAACAAAATTATATAATAATTTCTTTGCTTTAGTTAGAGGGTCAAGGGCAAAACAAATTTAACTGATAAAAAAAAATTATTCTTAATTAAAAATACTATTAAAACTCGCTGTTCAGAATACGATCTTAAGTAAAATAAATGGCGTTTAAGACACAAATAAATTGAACGTAATATTTGTTCGCACTTCTTCACAGTACCTACTTATAACACTGAAGTTAAGATAAAAATGAAGTAGACAGGAAAATATATAATTCACATTCTAAGATTTGTAAATCTTTTCCACGAACAACGGGCCAATTCGAATTTTAGTTATTCGATCTGTTTCCGATATGATACTGATCTGTCGGTGTCAAAAGTGACGTTTTTGGTTGAAAAAATGTGTCGTATCGGAAACAGATCGAATAACTAAAATTCGAATAGGCCCGCAAGATTTAAAAAAAGGATAGTTACCTTCTCGTATTTGTATTACAAGGGGGAAAAGTTGTTGTTTAATCTCCCTAATAATGATATTCGGGCAAGCGAACGATTCCAAACTTGAACCATGAGCGTTGCGAGTGGTTCGAACAGTAAATAAGTGGAATCTTGAGCGTTGCGAGTTTCAAGGCACGATGTTTAAACAAACTTTGCTCCCGAGTGAAACAATATTTTTCACCACACCAAAGTGAGGAAAAAACTAACAGCCACACATTACAAATCAAATTACAATTAACGTTATTAAATACTTGTCATTCAAAATCACCACTTAAAAGTCAATTCTATCAGCCAACATGCGCAAACAACTCAAAATTTACATCACATTTAATTTAACTGTGCCCCACATGTGGATAAAATACAACTTTGTTATCAGTTTTTAAAGTACAAAGACAGCCTTTCCAAGCTGGTATGGTGAATCATTACGTACCTACCTAACCTCATTTGTATGCATTGCCCCGGAAGAATCACGTAGTGTATGCAGCCACTTTTATTCTCGCCGCACGCTCAACACTTCTGTTTCGAAACTATTCTTCATTTCATTTAAATGGCTCCAACAGACAGCAAAGTCCAAGGCTCAAATGAGTTTAGAATGGAGCTCGCACAGCGTATCAGTGGCCGTAGTTTTAACGCTGGTTCGTAACAATCAAAACTTTACGACGCTAAAAAGTATTTTATTACGTGGATTAACTCAGTCGGGGAAGCGAAATAAGCTATTGTTGTTTACAAAGTTAAGTAACCAAATAACTGTTTTTGATACATACCTCACACATTCCGCTGACGCGAAATACAGACCTGACACATTCCGCGTATCAGCGGAATGTGTGAGGCCTCTTTCAAAATCTTATATTTATTGACTTAAATATTTTGAACGCTGAAATCAAGGCTGTGTTTCAAGGTTAAGAATGTGTTTTTAAGAACCATCACTGCACGCTATGGGAGGAAAATAATTGAACTGATTTTATTGGTTCTTAACAAACACATCCCTTGCAACACATCATCGCACATCTCTGGTCGAAACGCAGCCCAAGTTTTCGGGTGTTTGTGTGTTTTTATTTGAAGTTAATCACTCCACCACGCTATTGGGTTAACCACGCCGTAGTTAACCCAATAGCGTCTAGCGATGACGCTCAGCATTACTTTTGTAAAAAGTTTTATAGGGCGCATAGTAAAAATGAATAGATAATCGATAAAGTCAATAGAAGGTAAACATTTTTGTCCCATTTCTCATTCAAATACATTTTTTTTACTTTTCGATTGGGGTGGATAAATTAAGATTTTCACCTGAACTACGTCCCTGGTCTCCTCGGAAATAAAGTTTGGAGCCTCGTCTCATTCATATGGAACTACTACTATAGCTTTACTTGAAACGTTCTTTTGTGTAGTTCAGTTCGAGTAAAGTACTTAAAAGATAGTTAAAGTTTCAGCAGAAAATGTCAACGTCTAAAGAAAATATTAATGTAGAAAATTTTGTAGCCACTCATATGATTGATATTTTTCAGTAACCTCTATTTTTATAATAAAATAAGGATGACAGCTGGTAGCTACCTACAGTTACCAAAGGTATGTGAGTGGGTCAAAGTGTTTAGTTTTAATTTTTATAAATATGTATATTATATTGATCTACAAGGTATTTGTATTATGGACCTTCTTGCCTTGTTGCTTGAATTCATATTAAAAAAATATGTTTTTTATTATTTTCTGAGCTGATATTAACATTATGTATCAAACATTAACGTATTTTTGAAACAACATAATATTATTATGATTTTGTATTATACAACATCCTTTTATAGAAAACCGCCAACGACAATCCCATCACTCCAGCAAGTAAGTAATGCTCGGCACGTTTTAAGTGTTGTAACCGTCAACTACCACACTCCATACTCGAAACGTCTAATATTCGTAAACCAGATTTGTACAGTTACGACATTTTGCTCTCAGGGCTCTATAATTTATCCCGACGACATGGGAAGGGAGTGAATGGGAACGTTGGTGTTTTTCGTTAGAACTCGCCTTTACGGTTTTAAACGCCTAAAGCCGTGTACGGAAAAGGTTAGACGGATTGGTGTTTTGTTTTCTGTAGAAAAAAAGTGTGTACTTTTTCGTTTTTAATTGTTTTGTAGTAATGTAAAACTATTCTATTAAATCTCATATCGCGTGGGCTGCTTTGGTATCGAAAATCAATCATAATAAAATATTTCTCAGGCGAATTGCTATTGATGCTTTGAAAAATAACGCAATATTCAACAAACACCACAAATAAGTAGCGTTTTACACCTTTGGTCTTAGAGAATTTAACAACCAGAGTCACCTTGTCTGTAATTATCTGTAGAAAACAGTCTGCCGTTTTTTGCGGGGGAGGGGCACGTCAAATGTAAGGTCATAATATATTGATTTTGTACGTAACGTACTAGCCATGTCAGATAAACGTCAGTCCATACAATGACTAAGACCATTGGGCGAGGTTTTTGACAGAGGGGTTAAGTCGACTCCGGTTGTTAAATTTATCTACCGTACCTTTGACATGTACCTATATTATTATTGCCATTTAAAAAGCTTTAAATAAATCTCAGTAAGTATCTACTTTCATTAAGACAGAGTCTAATTGAATCAAATTAAGGTTATTACGAAATCTTCTAGAAAATTACACTTATACGTCAAACCAACCAAAGACTAAACTTAATGTGCGTTTATTACATTCATTACATTATTGTTTAAGTAGGCTTATACGACCAATTTTTTTTGAAGAGCTACTTCGCCTGAGAACGTGACGGCGCCGGCGTCTTTCATGTCAAAAAGAGACGTATAACAGGAATATACACTTGCGATTTCACTCAAATTGTAAGGAGTTTTTAACATCTCATGACGGTATTATTCGAGAGTAAATGAGAAATATTTCTGTATTCAGTAAAGTATGAGAATTACCGGAGAGAAAATAATATTACATCTTAAGGTTCTATTCTATTCAGCAGATATCGGAGCTATACTCACCGCAATACCACCCAACTAACATTAGGCGCTAAATATAAGGGTTAAAAGAGATCTACATAAGCGTTTGTTTACTCCAGAGGTTCTATTGATGTTCTAAACATAGGAGTTATAGCCGGCTATAACTCCCTAATACCCCCGGATTGGGCACAATTTTTATTACCTTGAGTTGTAAAACGGCGCCACAATAGTGTTATAGGATGAAATAAGAGGTAGAAGAGCGCTAAAGTAGTGATGTAATAGCGTTGATTAACTACTTAGGATTTAAAAGGGTGCCAAATAAGCGACTATTAACTATTTGAGTAATAGTGTAGGGCCATATAGATGATACTTTCAGCTTTAGATGGTATATTAGCATTTAAAGTCAATATTTGTAACACTCAAGAAGGTAATTGCACATGTTTTCCTTAGCCCTATCTGCTTTGGTTGCAGATGTTTCCATTTTGTATTATTATTCGTAAGCTTGCCCTGTGACAGCTTGAAGTGAAATGTAATGGCGGATAATTAAAAGCAAATAATAATTTTAGTTCACTGATGCCGGTGTTCTCTGGGGATTTATGATGGCGAAATTAATTACACTGTCAATAACTATATGTATTACTAACAAAATTTTAAAGGGCCTCTGATCCCTTGCATATTTATCTGAATATAATATTTTTTTATTTGTGGTCCACCGTATTTAATTTTCGAAAAATTACTCAATATACGTGAAGTCCGGTTTTAAATATAACAATACTAACATTAGTACAATATTGAGCAAAAGTGTCGATTTTTATTGAGTATTTACGGTTTAATTAATAGTTTTTGTTTTGCTTATTGATTGATCGGTCATCTTAATGTGGCGCAATAGGTTTAGGTTGTAAGTAAGACTCTAATACCAGTATAAGATGTACTAAGGTATTGAATAACGCTCGTCTGCGACTACATGATCTATTATGGTGACTCATAACTTCTCTTTTCGACTGTAAGTGATACAAGAGTGTTAAGTAGCGATTGCGATACAAGGAGCTATAAAATACTTTTTATCGCCTGTTTAGAACCTCAAGTGAAAATTGCAGCTGCTTATTACTCATATAGATGTTAAGGTGGTAGAATTCACTTTGAGCTATAACACTAGCGGCTTAAGATGCATTATAGCGGCCAAAACGGCTACTGTGGATCTTAAAGCTATACATGGACCTCTTAAAGACCTTGATGTCACCAGAGCCTGTAAGCTTAGAATATGTAGCTATTCTACAGCCGTTATATGTCTTTAGGTTATAAAATAAGTGCTAAGTGTCGCTTACCTAATTGTTTGTTGGGCAATTGGCGACTGAGGTCATAATGCTATCTCCTTTACCCTTGTTAAGACCAACCAAGAGTGAAAGAGGTGGCATTATGATCTCAGTCGCCAGTTGGCATCGCGGCTACTATAGAAAGTAGTTAATGCCGAAGAGACAATTAATACGGACCAGACACTGCCAATTAAAATTACATTGATATTTCGGGTTATTCGCGGATGGTCTAAAACGCAAAATGACTAGTGTAATATTTTGTCTATATCGCAATTAGTCTACATCGCAAACGGTCTAGAAGGCAAAATGCCCACATTATTTTTTCCATTTTATCTTAACTTTATGTCGTAGACTAATTGCGATATAGACAAAATTTTACTGTAGTCATTTTGCGTTCTAGACCGTCCGCGATTGACCCGATATTTCTTCTTTCCATTTCATTTTTTTTAAACAAAAACACAAGAACACACTTACCCCTTATTCATAAAGCTTTACGGGCCTGATTTAGTTAAATTATGTTTTATCCCTTTCTTACAAATACAAAAGTCAATATGACAGATAAGGACAAACTATTATTAGCTAATTGAGGTTTGTAGCGCGTTTATGAATAAGGGGAAAAGACTACACACACACAATAAGATACAAGTATTAAGTTACTTGGTTTAAGTATTGATGTAAAATAAATGTTCAAGCCAGATACAATTATCGCTTACATAGAAGATTTTATATTTAATGTTAAGTAAACATTGTTTACTTTTTAAAACCATATTTGTATATTTACATTAGTCTATTTAACACATTCAACACCAAGAACCCGACTGTCGGGTACACTGTTCGTAGCGACTACGCGCTACATACGACGAAACCGTGGCTACGCGCTACGAGCGTAACCCGTAGCACTTAGTGGTATTGAATGTGTTAAGTGTATTATGATTGTTATAATCTTATAATTTTGGATATTTAAATGAAATAAATATTATTCTTATACCAAGCAGATGCTTTGATGATGATGAGATCATCATCATCATCATTTCAGCTTTCTATCGTCCTCTGATGAGCATACACCTCTCAGAGTACGGCATTTTTCCCAGTCCTGAGCTAATCCTATTTAGAAGTGACCCGCAATTTTCCGAAAGTCGTCGACCCAAGATACTAATGGACGCCAGGCGCTTCTTTCAAAAGCGGGCACCATTCCCTTAACATTTTGGTGCAACCCAACATTTCAGTTTGGTAATAACGTATCCCACGTCTTGCACCATGGTAAGGCGAATCTCTATATTCATCACTTGGTCGTGATAACTTAATGCCGATCATGGTACACTCTATGGATCTCTGTTTATCAGAACAAAGTGATGTCTGGTCCTTAATACCAATCGACATTCGACGGCTGGCTGGTTGGTGTACCCGCAACAATGTTAATGCAAATAACCCTTCGGGTGGCAGCACCTCCGGTTGAACGGTAGGAGAAATGGCGCGGCCATTTTTTTAAATATGCCTCTGCGTGGCAGAGGCCGCGAGAAGGTTCGGTCATAACAAGCCCGTAATTGGCAGAGACCGTCTCGCGGCATCTGTGCGACGCTGCATTTCGCGCCTAAAATAAAACCGTTAAAACTATGCCTTGCTTGCTCACTCTTGCAAGATGCATTCGTCAATAAACAAGGATGGTATTCCCTAACGGTCGAATTCCCGCGTAAAGCAAAGTTTGTTAGAAATGACGTGATGTTTCTGCCCCACCTCGCCCATTACGCGCCGACCGTCGTCGAGCCGCGAACATTCAAACGGAATACGCACTGATAAAAAGTGAAATAAACTGTGTGAATCGTGTTAAATGTATTGTTTTGTCATAAAGACTGCTTTTTCTACAATCAATTGTTTTTTTTCGTAATTATACGTATTTTTACATGAAAGTAGAAAAGAATTGGTAATATGAGATTAGAACAAGTCTAGCATAATTCACATAAATAGAATAGAATTCATTGGTATACAATCAAAATAACCCATTTTATGCTAAATTCAGTGATATATAGTTTATATATATCATTCATAAATTTTTTTTTGGGAAACGGTCATATTTCTAACACATGCCAAATTCGCGATGATCACCCGTTGAGGCCCCGCCACTTGACGTATATTTTTCCAAAATGGCTGCGCCACTCAACCGGCTTGTTATGTCTGTCCGTCTCGCGGCCACCGCCACTTACCGTAGAGACCTCGAGGAGGACAATGCCACTCGAAGGGATAAGGGTATTTTGTATAAATACATTTAATTAATATGTAAAGCTGAGTCGTTAGGCAGTCTTTCTATTCTTTGCGTATTTAAATGACGCTTTCGTCATCTCGACGGCGTTACTGTATCCCAAAGCGGGATGTTGTACACTGCGACCCGAAGGAAATAAGTGTAGAAAATTATCTTCCTCAAGAATTAACTAGGTATTAACAGTTATGGTTTGACCTTTGTGTAAGCTAAGGTTATTTCGATAGGTCTTTGTTTCATATATTTATGAATCATAACTCTCCGACTATAAAAAAAACACTTTTGTGTACCACCAATACCACCATCCACATTGGAATCGTAATTAAATTGCGGAAGAATGCTTTTTTGAGTTTTATATTGACTGTTACGTCTGTATGCGTGCCAGTTTTAGTAACGATTTATAGTACCTAAATACTGCGTTATTTATGAATTATTAAGTGTCTATTATGTTTTATTAATTAAAAGATATTGCAATTGCTAAATATTGGGTGTCAAATATTTTAACATGATTTGATTAGACGTAGGGTTTTAAATATTGAGTTGAACAAATGTTAACGTTAAGGTAAACACAGCTGCAAAATTGCAGCCCACGAAACAGACCGGGCAGGTCTGGTTAAAATTTTTATTACGAACTAATTCCGTCTATTTTTTTGCAATAATAGAATTGCGGTCAGTGTTGAATATGAGAAAATTAAGACAAAATGTGTAAAGAAACTTTTCATCTACATTAACCATTGCAGAAATATTTTAATTTATACTTTCACATCCCTTTTCCTCCTATAGAGTAAACCTTATTACAATTTTTTTACCTATAACCACAGAGTAAATAATAGTACTAGGTACAGAAGGTTCACTCTCTAACAAAACGCGTCTATTACGACAGATATGACCGCTTGGTAGCGCAAGCGTGAGCAGGCGTTCGCGTTCATTCTATGGCTAGACACCAAAATTGGTGTTTGCCGCATGAACTTGTAGCGACGCGACGAAATCGTAGAGTGAGCCACGCCTGATAAAGTTTCCACTGTACCACATAAATAAAAAGTACAAATAAGATTTGGAGGTATAAAAGCTCTCCAGGCGTTAAAATTAACTGTATAGTAACCAATATCATTAGTCTATCGAAGGCTGCAGTGTGAGTCGAGCCGGGGGTGAAGTGACGCGAGCGTCACTTCTCTCCCAGTTCAGTACCACGCAGCCTCTCGGTTAGGGCGCCGCGTCGTCAGCGAATATTCCGCGAGGAGTGCAGTGTCTCTGTCTGTGTGCATTTGTTTTCTTATTTCTTACCCAATTTAAGATGTAAGTAAAATTGTTAACCTAAATATACAATGTGAAATTGTTATTGTTATAATTGAATTTTACTAATAAATTTACTTTAGAAGCGAACTATAAATAAGTGAAATTTGACAAGATTTATGTTGACAGAAAAAAGTTTTATGTTGACCGAAAGCCCTTTTTAAAGTTTGTTTTGGAAACGATTTTAAATTACGTACGTAGTTGTTAAAGAACAATTCGTTGATAGTTGACTTCTTTATTTTTAAGCAACAAAAAATAAAAGACCTTAAACATAATATTATTATATTTAATTTATGTTTATTTATAATATGCATAAAATTCTGTTTTGAAACGTTTTGTTACTTTATAATTAATTTCTGGAATTATTCAGAATTCATAATATATTATATATCCAAATAAATATAATAAGTGGCAAATAAGTAAGTAAAATTACCTTGACACACTGTCATTCTCTTAACAATAAAGTCGCGTCAAGATCATTTTAAACACCTGGCCCGCTTAGCAACTCTTGCTGCTGACTGTCCCTGTATGAGAATGAAACATTTCACTGAACAAATTAGGACTTACAAATTACAAATTACAAATAATTTATTATCATAAAAGAGTTGTATACATGTGCAGAAAATATCTATCAGACTCCAAACTAGGCTGAGCCTGTATCTTGGAAGTCTGCGAGAGCGATTGACAACTATATTCAATTTTTTTGGTAAGAACAGTGCTTAATACTAAAAATAATTTCTACAGTACAAGCTATAGGATACAAAGTCACTAAACTAAACTAAAAGGACTAATCATGCTATTCAATTTTGACTAAGGGCGTGAGTTTGTGTGGGAAGTGTGTGTGTGTGTGCCAGAAGATGTGTTATGTGGTTAGGTTAAGCCTTCGTTGTCAGTTTTTCCGTCTCAGCATAAGATAAAGTGTTCAACCAATTTGTTACTCTACTTTTGACATTGTGAACGGACAATGATTTTATGTCTATAGCCCTGCAAATATTGTTGTAGGTGTATGGATGTGCGAAGTCTGGAGACTTCCTAGCCAACGCAGACCTAACTGGGGGTAGACGGGCTTTGAAGGTTCTCTTTAGTAGCATCTCCTTATATGACGAAGAGTTAAGTAAGGAACGGTGGGTACGCGTGACTGCTTTTAGGATGTAGAGCTGCCGTTCTCTTAGTAACGATTCGTGGGGAAGCGATAGCGTTTTTTATACAATACTTTTATCACGGCGGCGACTTTATTAAAATGACTACCGTATTTACATTTGCGGAAATTAAATAATTTACATTACTGCATATTTTACATAATTAATTGCACGAGTAATTAGTGACAGTAATTAGTGGCTACTTACTGCAATTATCATAAATTACCATACGGTCGAACGTGTAATAGGGAGTAGGTACGAAATCACTGCACTAGTCCGGGGCTCCTAATGATCTATGGACCCCAAAGGGGTCCGTGATTTGTGTTTCTCTTCAAGCGTCTCAGTGATGAATTGATCGAGTGATTTGCGTTGAGTTCTCTAGAACCCTCTTTATATTAAGGTCGAAAAGTAAAATTTATAAGATTTGGTTATTCGAAGGCGAATTCATATTTTGAAATGAGAATAAGAGTATATTTTGTTTAATACATACTAGGAAAGTACGTACATAAGAATACGAGGTTAGGTAACCATGATTTCACACCACATTCAGAACAGTGTATTTAGTTACATGATCAATATAATTATTGTATATTAAAATAAAATTAATAGTTTATGAAATTTGTTATTGAATAAATATCCGTTTGAACAATAAAAAAAATACTTTTTATTATATAAGCCTATACGGTGTCCCACTGCTGGGCAAAGGCCTCCCCCCTCGATTTCCATTCGTCTCGGTTTTGAGCAATCTCCGGCCAGTCGTTAAGATATGCGTCCAGGCCGTCCCGCCATCTCCGTCTGGGCCTGCCAGCTCCTCGCCCGTCTTGCGGCACCCATACCGTGGTTATTTTGGCCCACCTCTGTGGGTGCATGCGACAGACATGGCCGGCCCAGTCCCATTTCAGCTTGGCGGACTTAGTTCCAACATCAGTAATGCGCGTTTTTGAGCGCAGCGTAGAGTTACGGATTCGGTCAATCCGTTTTACTCCTAGTATGCTGCGCTCCATAGCTCTTTGGCAAACCTTCAATTTGGTCTTTTGCGCCTCGGTGAGTGACCACGTTTGAGCACCGTAGGTTAGGACAGCGACTCGACTGCGATCGCCAACCCGCCTGCCAAGCGTGGCGATTATGGCATACACCCCCCAAAGGGGGAGGCCTATGTTCAGCAGTGGACGTCTTATGGCTGAGATGATGATGATGATGATGAGGTTAGGACAGGCAGAATGCACATGTCGACGAGTTTCCGCTTTAAAGTCAGAGGGAGGGAGGAAAAAAAAAATACTATTAATATAAATTGGCCAGTAAGTATTTATGATCACTAAACTAAGATAAGTATTCAAAATGTTTAAATAATGATTTGATAATTAATTTTTAGTGTATTAGGATATTTATATTTATAACAAGACAGGCCAATAATGCGTGCGTTCGCGATATGCGAATGCATACAGTCGATTTCAAAGATATGTTTTCATATTTGCATCTTATTCCTCTATCCAACATATTTTTGACGTCGACTATACCTTCCTACAGATATAATAGGGAATAAGTAAGGCAATTTCCAGTATATAAGTAAAAATTCAAGCAAATTATTTTTATCCAATAATTTAATGCCGAGATACACGGTGGCTAAAAATAACTGCATTCCCGATGGGAGTCCCAGGGACGTTTTGGGATTAAACTGAGCAACTTTTACTATGGGACCAACCCCGAAATCGCGAAAATAATATTTACCCTCCCATAGAAAATGGACCAGCCAAAATGTATGAAACAGTCAAATTTATTTGACAGGCGGCAATCTAGGTTAGGTTTTTTATAATGTGTTTATATGTATTTTTTATTGTTTTGTAAGTGTTTTTATATTTTACTTTTATATTCATATTATAAATCACCTAGCCTAAGAATTCAAATAAATAAAGAAAATAATAAATAAACATGTTTATTCATTATAAGTTTTAGGTTACATTGTACAGGGTTAGTACCTCTTTTTAAGTAAACAGATACTTCTATTAAGAGGCACCGCTCTTCCTTAGTTGCTAAGTGAACAACAATAAATTATTACATGAATAAAATTAAAAGAAATAATATTAACATTTCAGTGAATAACAAAAGTAGGTACATAATTGACATTTATATAAAAAAAAACGATTATAACGCAACTTGGATGCTGCCTTGTTCCTGTATTAAGCAACGTTGGACTTTTTTTCCTAAGCTAGAAATTTTGAAAGTCTAATGCAGCGAGAAAAAGTGAATTTGCATAGGATTATTTTACTTAGAGTGTAGGGTGGTTTTCCACATTTAAAATTTTGAGAAAATGTAAACTACGTGCTCCTTAATTATGTACGTTGTTTAATGAAAAAGTGAATGTTTGAGCAATTTTAGAAAACATAATTAATTTTTCTTTCCAAAAATTATTTTGTTCTTTTTCATGCTCCGTATCTCTTCTCAGTTTACCTATTTGGGCTCATGTTTACGTCATTGAATCTATTTAGGTTTCACCACCATGTAGCTTTTAGGCGTCTTCAGGGTAGTTATCCTTCGGAGATTTTTAAGGTGATTTTAATCGGATGGTCTTTTTAACGACTTATCACGTATCCATCTCAATAGAGCTGGCTTTGCTGGAGCTTGTACAGCTGTGACTTTAAAGCTCCCTCTAACGCGTTCATTTCTGATCCTATTAATTAAAGCATTTTATTTCAGTCTGGATTCATGCTCTCAATTAGATGTCTAGTTGACATTTCCTGCAGAAATTTAGTCGGCACCATTACTGCAGTGCTGCCTCAAATATCAAAATTGACGTTGCTGTCCAGATTTTTGGCATTTGTGGCAGCAATATCGCGCCGTAATACTACAGCGGTAATGTTGGTGAAGTCTGATACCGAACCATACCTTAATAATGATCGATTGACACAGACAGCCACATACATTGTTAATGACAATCGGCCATACTTCCAAGAACCCAACTACCAATGAATCGGCCTCGTTATTTCCGTGCGATATATTCGTTTTCGCATTTAGATATATGTGTGCGATAGGTATTTTTTCGTGCTTCTATATAAATATATGTTTAATAAAAATGGAAACTATAGGTCTAGATTAAGAGAAGAAACTGTAACAATATTTTTTGTATGACCGTTTGTTTCATATTTAAATAAATAAAAATAAACGATTATACCTTACACGTATTTCGTACATAATAATAATAAAATACTTAAGTCTTCATTATTTTTCTAGTGACTCTATACATTATTTATATGGTATGGTGGATATTATAAAAACGATAAAATATCTCACGCATTGTTTCTTTGAGTACATTTTTGCGTTTAGCTGCAGACACCACTTTTCACAAAAGTCACCTTACCTCAGCTGCCTTTAAATCACGAGAGCTTCTCCCCGCTTCTACTAGAAATTTCATAAATCTTCTGAATATTTATGATCTGTCGCGTCACGGTCTAGTTAATGCCTTCTGTACAAATCTGACAAAACTTCTTTATAAAAAAGCTTCAGCAGTTTTTTTGGAGTATTTAGAGAACAATTTCATATTATTAGTGTCTGGTCTTTCATGATGATTCATTTTTGTAAAACTTTCAGTTTATTTTTGCATTATCGTATGTGATTGATCAAATGAAAGTAATAACAGAAAAATATTTTGAAATTTACGTCATTGTAAAATATATAATTATATATTATATTACCATTTTTAGAGTTCCGTACCCAAAGGGTAAAAACGGGACCCTATTACTAAGACTCCGCTGTCCGTCTGTCCGTCTGTCCGTCCGTCCGTCCGTCCGTCCGTCCGTCCGTCCGTCCGTCCGTCCGCCCGTCCGTCTGTCTGTCACCAGGGCTGTAACTCAGGAACCGTCATAGCGTCAGATGGTGTATTTCTGTTGCCGCTATAAAAACAAATACTAAAAACTAAATAAAATAAATATTTAAGTGGGGCTCCCGTACAACAAACGTCATTTTTCTTGCCGTTTTTTGCGTAATGGTACGGAACCCTTCGTGCGCGAGTCTGACTCACACTCGGCCGGTTTTTAAAATTATGATAAAATCCGGAATTCAAATCTGTTTTCGCTATTAAAATGTATAAGAACAAATTATGGATGATATCGGTTACTTTATATTCAATTCAATGCAATAATCATTTATTTCAAATAACAAAGATTCATAATACATGGTTAGTAACATAATAAATAGCTGTCTAACTTATTCTCTACGTTAGTATTCTTATATCTAAGGTATTTTCACGCCACTGTTCGGAAATGTGGCTATAGATGGTCTAAAACCAAGCTGAAAAGTAGGCAATAGCTGTAGCACCTGAACCACCACTACTACAATGTTCCATTGTTATCATCATCTGTCATTGGTGACGGTTCGCTACAGCAATGAGTATCATTTAAAACATAAAAATCAATAAAAGGTCTTTTTTGGCGCAACTTTTTCCTTCAAAAATAAAATTAGGTTATTTATAGGACCAATTTCTTGTTTGAAAAAAAAAAAGAAATGTCATAACCATTCAGTTCATTTTTTTTTAACAATTATCCATTTGGTTCACGCTTAAGGCGTTTTTTACTTTTTAGCAAAAACGCTTCTAAGTTTAGAGTCGGTTTGAAGCAAATAACAGAAAAACGCCTCTTAAAAGTGATAAAAAAGTAAAAAAGGCGGGGTTTGAAAATACTTACTGAATTGGATAGTGTAAATTGTGTTTGACTAAAAAATACAAGAAACGCGTATCTACGCTCGCTATAAAAATGAGTTCTTCTAGTGAAGAAAATGATATTCTTACGCTGACGCCTACCGAAATTCAAGAGACAGCACAGGCAGTGGCTAGTAATTTGCTACCTGAGAAATCGCGGGCAAGTACTTATAGTTATGCAAATGTTTTCTTATTTCCTCGCAGTAGTCGTGAAAAGCACTATGTAATGCCTCGGCCGGAAACGCTAAAGATGGACTCGTATTATTTGAGGGCCTCCACTAGCGTGTCGGCCCTCAAACGACTCGTCCATCTTTTAGCGGTTTTCCATCCTCTCCTACAATGTACTATTGTACATTAATAACTAAATAAATACTCCATTGCAACAGTGCGGCACATCACTCGACTAGAAGAAGAATTTTTAAGAATTAAATCGGTTTATTTCAAAAAAATAATAGCATTACAATTTCTTAAACCTAGTTACAATCTTTAATATTTAAGATTTTATTTACTAGGTAGTGTGGGGGACTTAATCCCTAGTCTTAAATTCTAATATTTATTATCATTAACATTATGTATTTATATATGTTTATGTGTATATGTATTATATTTATGTGCTTACTTAACTATTAATTATTCTTGTACTATGGTATTCAGTTCTTTTTTCATTATATACTTAATCTTATTAGGATTATTAATTATTTCTAGTAATACTCTATTAGGAAAGTTGTTTAGAATAGTAGGTAAGTATGAATTCCAAACTCTATTGTCATATTCATTATTTGTTTTAGGGACTATAAACTGAGGTTCATTGGGTAATTGTCTGAGGTTGGTCGGTCTATGGTATCTATCCAGCTTTCCTAATAAGTCTTTGTATTCAAGAATCACAGCCAGTTTTACTTTATTAAATATGCTAAGTACTCTACAATATTGAAACAGTTTATCATAGTTATGCTTATATTTATTTCTACTAGTCGACTGTAATTCTTGAATTAAGATTTCTTATACCAAACTGCAATTGGGTATTTTTAATGTATGGGCTCCCAACTCAACTATAATATTCATTTCGATACAGTTTAGTCAACTATAATGAAATTGACGAATCACAGCTCGCCGCGATCAAGAGGACGAAACAAAACCATAGCTCAAATTAATTATTTTAGGTTGTATAGTAGAAACAATTAGTTCATAAGTCAGAAACGCGCATGTGACACCCTTAATATAGCAACATCCATATACTACGAAAACCACTTAGTGTTGCTTGTTAGTCTCCATAGGCTACGGTGGCCAAAATCGAGAAAAAAATCGGAGTGTGTTGTATGGCATTTTATATTTGAGTATACTTAAATTACTAAGATTACTAAAAGACTACTTGAGCATACAATACAATATACAATATATTACAATTCTAGCCCTGGGGGAGGAAAAGGAAATAAGACTGAACAAATCCCACGTGGGTAGAGCTGCGGGCATGGCTATTGGCTATAGTTCGTTTTTTTGCATTAGAAATAAGGTAAACAATCGTGATGTGTCTTTTAATTGAAAAACACATAAAAAATAAGTTACGGCATATGTGTAACAATTGTGAATCTAATACCATCATTAGATAGATAGATAGATAGATAGATAGATAGATAGATAAATCATTTATTTGACAGCTGCAATGATACACAATATAAATTTACACACATCATAACAGAAAAAAAAAAACAATAATTATTACACTAACAAAGAAAATTGAGTTACAAAGAAAATAGCATAGAAATGATTAGGTACAAAAGTAAAATTTTATAAAAGTAGGTAGGTACAAACTGTGTGCGTTGCAGCAGGACAAAAGGGTCACGGCTCAGTGATACGCTTCGCT
The DNA here is from genome assembly GCF_910591565.1 of Cydia splendana. Classification (NCBI taxonomy): domain Eukaryota; kingdom Metazoa; phylum Arthropoda; class Insecta; order Lepidoptera; family Tortricidae; genus Cydia; species Cydia splendana. The sequence goes on along the minus strand of NC_085976.1, from coordinate 3,783,300 downwards.
CTTTCGAGCAAAGCACTGATTTTCTGCCGGAACCCTGGTCACAACAAAGAATATATTTACGAAGAAGTATTTACGTACGTCGGAAACAATCGTACAGTGTAAGTGTGATATGTGCATGTCGTGTGATAATTTTTTGATAAAATACTTAGATAGTAGGTAAAATTGACCCGTGTGTACTGTGTAAGTCTCCTAGTTTTGTGTCACCAGCCTCACCATGTTATATCCTAAAATCTGCAACCAAATAGCCGAATGGTATCCCAGCGGTTTGTTTTTCAAGGAGATTTTTTTTAAAGTGAGATTTAAATGTTTTTTTGGATTTAAGTTGTCTTAAAGGCGGAGGGATATCATTCCAGCATTTGGTCGCGAGATAACGGAAACAACCGGTAAAGGCAATCGTCCTATGAGGGTGTACTTCTAAAATGCAACGTCGAGTAGATCTTGTGGCGTGTCGATTGTGAAAAGAAGAAATATTTATTTTAGTGTATAGATATTCGGGTGAGTTGCAATTTATAACGCCAAAGAGAAGACAAGCAAGATGTAAATGTCTACGTGATGCCATATTCAGAGTCGAAGATTTGTTCAAAAACGGTGTGATATGGCTCCTTGGAGGAACTTTGTAGCAATAGCGATAACACGCGTTTTGAACTCGTTGTATTAATCGACGAGTCTTTTGTTGCAGACGAGGCCCGTACACCAGATCGCCGTAGTTCAACTTAGACAATATGAGCGATTCGCATAATGCCAAGCGAACTTTTTAATCTAGAAGGTTTCTTACTTGATACAATACTTTCAATATAAAGAAACATGATTTGGCTAGCTCCGCTATGTGCTTTTCAAACCTTAACTGGTTGTCTATTATTATACCCAGGTTTCTGGCCTCCTCTACTCGCTCTATTAATTTCTATTCTTCTGCTTTCATAAGTAATAGTTACTGACTTTTAAAAAGCGTTCTTCAATTAAAAGACATGTCAAGATCCCTTCTTTCAAGTTCTTTTTAATGCAAAAGAAAACGAACTATAGTAAGTAAATATACATTTTATCGTTTATAATGATCTCGCTAATGCGTGGGCAATGAAAAGGACATTTATAAAATGCTTTTCTTTGCGACCTTTCCTTGGTGTATATTTTTAGGCTTCTATTAATATTCTCTTTATTAATAGCCAGGATTACCTTACCTATAACCTTATCTTTATTTCTTAAAGGTAAACCTTCAAACACGTACTTTTCATTTTTATTTACTTTAACGGGACTTAGTTGGATACTTATATAATAATTTTCAGTTTTACTTTGTTAGCTAACGAGTAATTAATGTGTGTATGTTCTTAGAATCCGATTCTGATTTAATAATTTGTTAAGGCTTCCATCTTGTTTTGATACGACCTCCAGTCGTATCAGTGGCATCTCACATGCACCAATAAGTGTGAGCGAGATAATAAATAATTATACATAAATAAATATTATAAGATATTCACAAATAGACCCAGTCCCACAGTAAGGTCAATAAGGCTTGTGTTGTGTTGTGGGTACTAGACGACGACATAATTATATGTATAATATACATACAAATACTTATACGTATAGAAAACGTCCATAACTCCGAAACAAATATTTATGATAAACACACAAATAAATGCCCATACCAGGATACGAACCCTGGACCTCCAGCTTCGTAGGCAGGGTCACTACCAACTAGGCTAGGAGGCCATTAAATTCCAAATGACATGACAGGTCGTATCAACACAAGATTTTTTTTTTTACCAAATTATTAATTCAGAATAGGAGGTAGCTGTAGACTCCTGGGAACAGTTTTATTGGAAGTTATGTGAAGCCATTGAAATAATTGCTTGCGGAAAATGTTACAGTGAAACATTTTCTCATTAATTATGAGGAGGCAAATAATTCCTTGACAAGTTTGAACGATCTGGAAGGCGTACCGTCAGCGTCTCTATTGAATTTACACAGGTATTTAAGTTGTGTTGAAATTTTTTGCTATGAATATTTATTTTATTTCGTGTTGATTTGGTCCTTTGTAATAACACAAATTTTATTTAATAAAGGTAAAAAGCAATTAAAAAAATATTATGTTACATATTTTTGACACATATAAAAAAATAAAGGGTCATTTTATGATTGTTGCCAATATAGATAGACCCAAAGGATATTTTATCAGATAGAAAACAAAAAGATCCGTGACAAGAAGCCCCGCTTATTTCATGGTTAATCTCCCAAGCCACGTTTTTAATTGCCTTTACCTTACCTGCATATTTATTACTGTTATTAGTCAATGAATGCCTGCAAGAACGCTGAATAGGACCCAACCTTTTCATTAACTTTTATTAAAGCTTCCATTTCATGTTCTGAAAATGATTGGGCTCACGTTTTGGAGCGAATTCTATGGATCCTATTCACTGTTTTACTAGATAATCACTGAGTTTTACTGCGTCTTAATTAAACGTATTTTTCTGTAACCCTTTTCAATTGATGTCAGTCAATGAAGTTAATTTGTGACCGGATTTGATTACAGTATCGACACGAAAGGATCAAATGGATAAAGGTTTAGAATTTGAAAGAGAATGTCAAAAGTGTCAAAATATGTCGCTGCGAGTGTAATTAAGGACTTTATTATAGCAAAATTTAAAATTTTCAATACTTACATTACTTTTCATTAGAGAATAGAGTCGCCGATCAATTTATAAAAAGTAAACAAAGTTGTTCCAACTCACGAACCTTGAAAAACTATTATAATGAAAATATTTTAGATTTATACTAGTGTTTTAATAATTAACCCAGACGTGTTTCTCTCTACACCTACAATCACAATTAAGCGAACAGTCGACATTTTAATTAAAAGTAACAACTTCATTATGAATAACGCGTGTCTCATGCGAGTTCGCATTCAGCTTAAAAATAAAATGTTAGTGTTAAAGGTAAGCCATGTTATTTTGAAACTATTTAATATTTTGTAATTACATACCGTGGCGAGTTTGACCAAAATAGATTAACCGGGGTTGACCGGTTAAACTGTTAACCCGGTGTCAAATTGTACTAGTAACCATGCTAAACTCCAGGTTTAACCGGTTAACCCCGGGTTAATGGGATGGTGCAAGTGGCCCTTAAGGGGCCCACTGATTAACAGTCCGCCGAACGGTATCGGCCTGTCAGTTAGAACAAAATTTTGACTGTTCCGAGCAACTGACAGGCCGATACCGTCCGGCGGACTGTTAATCAGTAGGCCCCTTTAGGTTGTGGTTTGATAACTATTACAATTTACACAGCCTCATTTCGCTCTTGATAGACATTTCATAAGAGTTTCGGCTTTAGAACAAAGTTGGTTGGAGTTTAATGGTACGTAATAATAAACATATTGGAAAATATTTGTACGAGGGATCCAATGAGCAAAACATTTTTTATATATTTTAATATTTATGACTGTATAAATTAAATAATGCATGCCTATTTCGGCGCTTGTATATAAATGTAATATTATAATTTCTTAATGTTCTGTCTGCCTTTGAGACGAAGAGTTGTAAGTTACGTTTTCTAAATTATTTAATTAAATTTCTATACCTCTTGCATTCTACAACTCAATAGAACATTTTGTAACAAGTATATAAGTTTGGTAGGTATTTGTTAATGTTTCAAAATACAGTATAAAAAATGTTTTTTAGTGCTTGAGGCAAAAATCTCATCGAAAAGCTCAAATGAGCAATATATTTTCAATATGGGAGTGTGCAGTACCTTTACAAAGCTAGTAAGAAGAGTACTTAACTTCGTAAATATATTCTCTCAAAATATTAGTGTAGGTAGGTACACTTAGCGTAATTTTTTCTAAGACTCCTTTTAAGTTGTGACAGTGACTTGAAAGGGGATTTCTCGACATATTCAGCAGTCTCTCGTTTATCGTGTTTCTTTTTTTGATCAAACATTCACGATGTAACAGTATTAAAATCTACAAGTTTTATCAAAGGGTTTAGTGACTGAGGGTAATTTTATGCTTATTCCTTTTCCTCAAAATACACTACAAAGAGTTTCTGGTGGCTCTCAAAGGAAACCAAAATTTTGCCCTTTTTAGGGTTCCGTACCCAAAGGGTAAAAACGGGACCCTATTACTTAGACTCTTGTCAATGTCCGTATATCTGTCACCAGGCTGTATCTCATGAACCGTGATAGACAGACAGTTGAAATGTTCAAAGATGATGTATTTCTGTTGCCGCTATAACAATGAATACTGAAAAGTACGGAACCCTCGGTGGGCGAGTTCGACTCGCACTCGTCCGGTTTTTTCTTTACTCGTAGAAACTATCCTTTTATCATTATAGGTTTGTAATATTCAACTCAATTTCATAATTTTTAGCAGTTGGTAGTGCCAATGAAACAATTTCTTATGGTGGTAGCAGGGGTCTATAGTCTATAGGCTTTAGTAACCTTATTACCTAATTCTTCTTCTTCTTTTTGTGTCAATGTAAAGTTCCGGTTTTCATACGATGGATGCCCAGTAATTTCCTAACCAATTGGAATAAAAACAAATATGTGCAAACTAATCTTAAGAAAAAGTGGTATTATTAAGAGCTATAAATGTTAAGATATAAATTCCTACTCCATAAAAATTCAACGTGTATTCCATCGTTGTAACATAAAAAGTGCTATAAAAAGTTATGTATAACATTTTTTGACTTACAAAATAACACTCCTGAAATGGCCTCACAAAATCACTGAGTCGGCGTCATAAGATGGATAACCTCATCCATCGATACGGTAAACGCTATTCGTCTCAAGTCTCGCGGAAACAACCGTGTATCTATAGACCGATGCTGATTCTATAATTTGTAAAGGTTTTCAACTTGTTTTGATGCGACCTTGAGTCTTGTCATTGGATACTCAAAAACCGGGCAAGTGCGAGTCGGACTCGCGCACGAAGGGTTCCGTACCATAATGTAAAAAAAAAACTAAAAAAAAAGCAAAAAAAAAACGGTCACCCATCCAAGTACTGACCACTCCCGACGTTGCTTAACTTTGGTCAAAAATCACGTTTGTTGTATGGGAGCCCCATTTAAATCTTTATTTTATTCTGTTTTTAGTATTTGTTGTTATAGCGGCAACAGAAATACATCATCTGTGAAAATTTCAACTGTCTAGCTATCACGGTTCGTGAGATACAGCCTGGTGACAGACGGACGGACGGACGGACGGACGGACGGACGGACGGACGGACGGACGGACAGCGAAGTCTTAGTAATAGGGTCCCGTTTTACCCTTTGGGTACGGAACCCTAAAAATCAGGCACTGATACGTTGACATAACGCTGATTGGTGCTCGCGAGACTCAATGTCATTTTAGATATCTAGCTCGAACTTGGTTGGTTGGTGATTGATTGGTCCGCATGATACCTATGCCTAAAGACACGACTCAAGGCCGAAACAAGATTAAGAGGCAAGGGGACTACCACCGGTTCTCTATACAAACGTAATCCCCATTTTCGTCTCTGAATCCATTCATTATGGAAAATGTTTTTATAAAATTAGGGTAACATTCCATTTCTGACCGCAGCTGCACTACTAGTACGAACGCGTAGGTGTTATTGTCAATTTCCATAGTAAAATGAATGGTAGTGCTGCTGTCGTTGGAAATGGACTGTCACCTTTAGATGTCTATTAACTATGGCCCGAATGGGTAGTTTAATTTTTTTTTTATGATTACAAGAGAAGCGAAAAACAAATTCCATACAAATTTTTGAAAGTTCTTTACCTATTCTTATAATAATTGAAAAATCGAAAGAAAATGAAACGAAGGGGATAGCTATGGTAATTATACATACAATTGTGTAAAAAATAGCACCCATACTGTCTATACACAGGGAGGAAAGTGAGTACTACTTTTGTATGGAGAAGCGGTCGCCCACTGTCGTCTTAAAACCTTAACAAATTATAAAATCAGAATCGGCCTCCTAGTCATAAACTGATTACTTTAGTCACTGGAATTGCAATATCCCAAAATGATATCGGGATACAGTCCATATCCTCCGTTATTTTGCTAAGGACACTGTGGTACGAGTATTGTATCTTCGATATGAATACAAGTTAAATTCGACTCCTCGCTAAGACACTAAAATAAAATAAATCTAAGTAAATATTTCGGAACCATCTTACACAGATCGACCGTGGTTTGAACCCGGGACCATCGGCTTCATAGGCAGGGTCACTATCGACTAGGCCAGACCGGTCGTCACAATATAAATAAAATTATTATAATAATTTAGCCTATATACGTCCCACTGCTGGGCACAGGCCTCCTCTCAAGCACGAGAGGGCTATAGTCCCCATTGCCGCTATAACAACAAATACTAAATACAGAATATAATAAATATTTAAGTGTTGCTCCAATACAACAAACGTGATTTTTTTGTCGTTTATTGCGTAATGGTACGGAACCCTTCGTGCGCTAGTCCGACTCGTACTTGGCCGGTTTTTTCCCTATTATTTCTTAAATTGAATCTCGAGTACAATCCTGTTTATTTGTTAAGTTATTTATTTTGTTGGATTCTACTACAAAGTTATTTAAAAAAATATTGAGATGTACATGGAATATTCTAAGTAATTAATTATTCAATGCAACTTAACGTCCCACCAAATTATGCCAATCTAATTTCGGCTAAGTCCACCCCACAACACGATGCCATATCTAATTCAAGTTTACGCATGAGCCAATTTCAAACACTTCAAATATTTATTATACGTCTTATGATAGCAATCTAAGTTGTTTTAACTCTATTAGAGGATATTAATATTGAAGCGATTCGTGGAATGAGTTTTCAGATAGTAGATGAATTTCATGTTAAAAGTATCTTCGTTATAGAAGTAAATTAAAGTAGTACATGATTCAAGGAAAAATGAAATACATATACAATATTTTTATTTTATTCTATAGTTTGTTGAAATGTCTCGAGTTTTAATGAAAATAAATAAGATCGTTTTAAGGAACTATTTTATAAAATTTACATCACTAATATTTTGGCTGTTTCTGACTAAATGTGACTGATAAAGAAAAAGAAAACGATGCTATACTATTTATCATTCATTCATTGAGACAATCCTGGTATTATTTTCATCGTTTCAAAATAGGCTTAGCTTAGAATCGGCTACAGTATCTCACGCGCGAGATAGACTACCTAGATAAGCATTGTTAGAATACGGCCGCCAAATACTGTATTATCTAATTAGAGAAAGACGAGTAGTCTATCTCGCGGGCGAGATACTCAGGCCATTTCGAACGTGCACGGGCATCAAACCGATATTAGAATGATATTGGAATCATATCAGTTACCTATCTGTCATTCGCACGGGCATCTCGCTCACACTAATGTACGGACAAGTCTGAGCGAAATGAACAAAGGATCGCATTCTGTATGTACTCGTGACTCGTATAGTACTCTAGTGAACTAATGCTATAATATTTATTACAGGTAACCGAGTAGCTTATGCGCGCGGTGATGTTTCGTCTAATATGCAGTGGGGCAGTGTCTACATCGTGTGTTTAGCACTGTGTTGCCTGCAAACAACGTCTGGTAATTAACGTTTTAAAATGTAACGGTAACGCACGAGTTTGAACCTAATGGTACTAGCTTTAAGGATTCTTTTAGGCTGGTTTGAAATGACTCGCTCATTATGCCTTTTTGAGGTTAGCTTACACTTCCGATGCATTTGTTCTTTATCACAGCCTGCTTTGTGGCTCAGCTAGCATGAAAATACCTAGTTTGTTTATTTTTTCACCCACCGTTCATTCGTATGCTTTTATGAACGTTTGAAAGAATATTATTGTATAGGTAAGGTCAATGTAGGCAGATCATAAAGACCAGGACCTGGTCTGATGTGGAGCATCCTCAGTGATGAGGGAGCGACCACAGAGAGCCTTCTCTCTCAATATGGCTAATTCCGTCATAGGGGCTATTCCGTCCACTAGCGTTTTTCTCAAACAACGAACAACATTGATAATTACGTCGACAAAGCAGGGATTGATTTTAGGTTCAGTAATCAAAAGCAAATGGTTTACAGCCGTATTCGAACAATGAGATACGTCAAATACTAATAATAATAGAAAGGCAGCTTGCCATCGCAATCCAGCGCGGGAACGCTGCCTGCGTGTTGGGCAAATTTTGATAGGTATTTTTAATTTTTAGTTTTAGTTAATTTAATTGTAGTTAGTTTTAGTTTTATATTCGTGTTTATGTCTTTTAGTAATTTATATTAATAAATTCTTACATGTCTATGTGTCGCAGATATAGAAACGATATGGATTGGATAATTATGTCAGTGTCAAACAAGTGTCAAAAGTGACGTTTTTGTTTAAAAAAACGTCAATTATCAAATTATCATTGACAAGCTAAAATTCATACATCCGTACCACTTATTTTGTATATAAATTAATGTGCCACATATAAAAATAGACTTCTATCCAGGTTTAAATCCGCATTGGGCTAGCGTGGGGACTATAGCCCAAGCCCTCTCGCGCATGAGAGGAGGCCTGTGCCCAGCAGTGGGACGTATATAGGCTGAAATGATGATGATGATGATGATCACGTTTCATGTTTTTACTTACCACGACTCACACGTTATCATTTTTTAGGGTTCCGTACCCAAAGGGTAAAACGGGACCCTATTACTAAGACTTCGCTGTCCGTCCGTCCGTCCGTCCGTCCGTCCGTCCGTCCGTCTGTCACCAGGCTGTATCTCACGAACCGTGATAGCTAGACAGTTGAAATTTTCACAGATGATGTATTTCTGTTGCCGCTATAACAACAAATACTAAAAACAGAATAAAATAAAGATTTAAATGGGGCTCCCATACAACAAACGTGATTTTTGACCAAAGTTAAGCAACGTCGGGAGTGGTCAGTATTTGGATGGGTGACCGTTTTTTTTTTTGCTTTTTTTTTGTTTTTTTTTTTGCATTATGGTACGGAACCCTTCGTGCGCGAGTCCGACTCGCACTTGCCCGGTTTTTTTCTATACCTACCTATTTGCTAGAGTAGAATTATAATGTTGTGTATCCATCCAAAAGCCAGCTTCTTCAGCCTGCCACGCCAACATTTTTTATAAGCGATGACTTGCATGATGCTAAACATGCTTTGATGGCAGTATAAGTGTTGGCAGTCTCGCGGTAAGCGCGACTTTCAAACCGAAAGTTTCGAACCCCAGTTCGTACTAATGAGTTTACGAAGGATAACTTGATATTGGCAACCGTATTTTGATCTAAAATAGCGCCACGACTTTTCAAAAACTCATTTCTCTGACCCTAGTGCACCTTAGATACCAACGATTGTATTTATACTCGTAAAATGCAGAATATTAAAATGTGTGTTATATTATAAATATTTTCCATTTCACTAGAGTGCCTTTTTGTGCCCAATCAAAATTATCGCAGCTTAAAAGATTTAGCTATTATCGTAATGGTCTAGTTTGGCTTAAGAAAAACTTGTTTACGCTAGAATTAAATCGAGTAAGTACTAAGTACTAAACTAGACGTAACACGTAGTAACGAGTGAATTCATTTGGAAGACTGCTTCGAGTTTCTTTTCTGTTCCAACTTGATTAACTCTTTAGACACACTAATTCAATAGAATCTGTAATGAAATCATGTTGAAAAGTTAGGGAATGTAATTGTATATTTATTTTCTCGTATAAGTGTAGTTACATTTTTCTATTTAATGAAACTACTTACTTACCTACTGCACTTCTACTGGTAGAGAATGCCTTAAGGCATTATGTGCAATAGTTTAAATAAATAAATAAACGTATATTATTACGACTATTACGAGTATCATGCAACATTTAAGTGATCTGTGACGAATATTGATAAACAGTAATCATAAATCCAACAAATGTCAAATATTATGTGAAAGGAGACGCAAAGAAAATCTCTTAATTTATTATTTATAAAACTCTACAAGCCTCAATTTTAGTCCATGTATGTTTTATCCCTTTCTCACAAATACATAAGTCAAAATGACAGATTAAGATTATTTATTCCTAAATTGGGACTTGTAGCGCGTTTATTAATAAGGCCCTTTAAAGTTTATTTTTTAATCTGTTGTATGTATAACACAGAGCCACTACGCTTCTCCGAGGACCAAACGAATGGCCGATTTCGGCGAAGCGACGAAAAGGACGGTCTCGCGCTATCCAGAGAAATATTCAGGAACATCACTAAGCAACTGCGAGAGAACATCAAGCGTGAAGGACCGACCGATAGAAGCGACCATTTGTTACATAGTGAGTGTTCAATTTATAAGAGTACGTGCATGTTATAAAAAATATATATTGAGTGTGTGTTTTCTATATTTGAATTTTCTCTTTTCTCGTACTATCAGGATTAAAAGGGGTTTGTTATATTTTAAAGAAGTAAATACAAAAACAATGTTATGGCGCGATTCGGGAAATGAATTTGAGATTCACTAGATATGAAATAGTCAAGATACGTGACATTCCACGGCAAAAGGTACATTATGGCGGCTGGCGCTTACGCTATTGCGGCGCTATAGGACGTAAGCGCCAGCCGCCATAAGGTACCTTTTGCCGTGGAACATCACATATCTTTACTATTTCATATCTAGTGAATCTCTAATTCATTTCCCGAATCGCGCCGTTAGTATCTCAGATCATATTATCTATACATATAATAAAGCTGAAGACGGTCGAAAGTCTATACATGGAAGCTATTTGAAAAAAAGTTGGCTGGGGATACTTAGAATCGATAACAGAACACGTTCCAAAAGTTTTTAGAATTTTTGTCTGTTTGTCTGTTTATCTGTTTATCTGTTTGTCTGTTTATTTGAACGCGCATCACGTGAAAACGGCTGAACGGATTTTGATGAAAACTTTACTAATCTGTCGAGAAAATCCCCGGCCAGGTTATAGGCTATAAAAATTCAACATCTAAAAGGGGGGGTAGCCACAACACTCGATTGACTTAAGTTTGCCCCTGAATCTTATGGCGCTACTTAGGAAGGAGGGGCAAACTTTTTTCAAATATGTTCTACCACTATTGAGTACCCTGGTAAACTAACAGACGGCGCTGAATTTAGTACGTTGTGACATGAATAAGCTACCGAGGAAAGATTTTGCCAAATTAACTCTAAGTTTAGAACAGGGGGTACGGATATCAACAAAAATAATTGAATAATTATGTTGATTTAATAAATTAATAATACAACAAAATTAAACGACAGTAAATTAATTGCCCCTCATTGCACAGTCTTTTGGGGAACTGAGTAAACATTAATTAATAAAGAAAACTAAAAATGAGTTAACATAGTTACATAGTGGTAAAATAAACACACATAATTATCAACACGCGTATAATTGCATAATTATTTAAAATTATTAATTTTCTCCATCATGAATTACTTATACCTAATCGTAATTATATCGCACCCATATCAAATCCATATTCATACAAGGTGGGTACTTTGAAAAAAAAATACATTGACCTCTGTCATTTGCAGTGCCGGATTAACCCATTTAGGCAAAATAAGCACTTGCTTAGGGCACCACATCCAGGGGGCACCAAAACCGTAGGCAAAAAAAAGCGCAGGCTGCATCAGCATCAGCATTGTCGTGGAGTAGGTACCTGGTACCTACATGAAACTTTTATACGTGTACAAGTATACCCATCTAATAACGTCCCATCCCTTCTCTGCATGAAATCCTGGATTCGCGCCTGGTTGGGACTAAAAGTAAAAACTGCGTTTTTTATATTGAAAAATTTTCGCGCTCGCTTCGCTCACGTTTACTAAACACTATAAGATATGATAAAAGTGACATTCGGGTAGCGACTGCAGCAGAATTACCTACTCTGTTGTAACGTTACTGCTGCAGCACTGTTAATTTTCGTGATAAAATGATGTGACTGATTTCCATACTAAAAATAAAAATGTACAACTGTCTATCAAATTGCGTTTATATATCTAAAAATTTTCGCGCTCGCTTCGCTCGCGTTTTCAATAACTTTCTAAGTCAAATTGCGTTTTTTATATCGAAAAATGATGGCTCTTGCTTCGCTCGCGTTTTCAGTAACTGCTGCAGCACTGTCAATTTTCGTGATAAAATGATGTGACTGATTTCCATACCAGAAGTAAAAAAGTACAACTGTCTATCAAATTGCGTTTTTATATCGAAAAATATTCGCGCTCGCTACGCTCGCGTTTTTATATAATCACTTTCTAAGGTATGGCGACTGCAGCAGCATTACTCTGTTGCAACGTTACTGCTGCAACACTGTCAATTTTCGTGATAAAATAATGTGACTGATTTCCATACCAGAAGTAAAAAAGTACAACTGTCTATCAAATTGCGTTTTTATATCGAAAAATTTTCGCGCTCGCTACGCTTGCGTTTTCAATAACTTTCTAAGTCAAATTGCGTTTTTTATATCGAAAAATGTTCGCTCTTGCTTCGCTCGCGTTTTCAGTAACTGCTGCAGCACTGTCAATTTTCGTGATAAAATGATGTGACTGATTTCCATACCAGAAGTAAAAAAGTACAACTGTCTACCAAATTGCGTTTTTACATCGAAAAATTTTCGCGCTCGCTTCGCTCGCGTTTTCAATAACTATCTAAGGTATGGCGACTGCAGCAGCATTACTCTGTTGCCACGTTACTGCTGCAACACTGTCAATTTTCGTGATAAAATGATGGGACTGATTCCATACTAAAAGTAAAAATGTACAACTGTCTATCAAATTGCGTTTTTATATCGAAAAATTTTCGCTCTCGCTTCGCTCGCGTTTTCAATAACTTTGTAAGGTATGGCGACTGCAGCAGCATTACTCGGTTGCAACATTACTGCTGCAACACTGTCAATTTTCGTGATAAAATGATGTGACTGATTTCCATACCAGAAGTAAAAAAGTACAACTGTCTACAAATTGCGTTTTTATATCGAAAAATTTTCGCGCTCGCTACGCTCGCGTTTTCAATAACTTTCTAAGTCAAATTGCGTTTTTTATATCGAAAAATGTTCGCTCTTGCTTCGCTCGCGTTTTCAGTAACTGCTGCAGCACTGTCAATTTTCGTGATAAAATGATGTGACTGATTTCCATACCAGAAGTAAAAAAGTACAACTGTCTATCAAATTGCGTTTTTATATCGAAAAATATTCGCGCTCGCTACGCTCGCGTTTTTATATAATCACTTTCTAAGGTATGGCGACTGCAGCAGCATTACTCTGTTGCAACGTTACTGCTGCAACACTGTCAATTTTCGTGATAAAATAATGTGACTGATTTCCATACCAGAAGTAAAAAAGTACAACTGTCTATCAAATTGCGTTTTTATATCGAAAAATTTTCGCGCTCGCTACGCTCGCGTTTTCAATAACTTTCTAAGTCAAATTGCGTTTTTTATATCGAAAAATGTTCGCTCTTGCTTCGCTCGCGTTTTCAGTAACTGCTGCAGCACTGTCAATTTTCGTGATAAAATGATGTGACTGATTTCCATACCAGAAGTAAAAAAGTACAACTGTCTATCAAATTGCGTTTTTATATCGAAAAATTTTCGCGCTCGCTACGCTCGCGTTTTCAATCACTTTCTAAGGTATGGCGACTGCAGCAGCATTACTCTGTTGCAACGTTACTGCTGCAGCACTGTCAATTTTCGTGATAAAATAATGTGACTGATTTCCATACTAAAAGTAAAAATGTACAACTGTCTATCAAATTGCGTTTTTATATCGAAAAATTTTCGCGCTCGCTTCGCTCGCGTTTTCAATAACTATCTAAGGTATGGCGACTGCAGCAGCATTACTCTGTTGCCACGTTACTGCTGCAACACTGTCAATTTTCGTGATAAAATGATGGGACTGATTCCATACTAAAAGTAAAAATGTACAACTGTCTATCAAATTGCGTTTTTATATCGAAAAATTTTCGCTCTCGCTTCGCTCGTGTTTTCAATAACTTTGTAAGGTATGGCGACTGCAGCAGCATTACTCGGTTGCAACATTACTGCTGCAACACTGTCAATTTTCGTAATAAAATGATGTGACTAATTTCCATTCTCAGCTGTAATGCGGCAATGAACGTCACTCAACTAACCAAAAAAATTCAATGTAATCTCGATGACCCTAGGGAGAGGGGGCACCATGGTCTAGAAATGCTTAGGGCATCAAAACGGCACTGGTCGTTTGCGGAGTCAAACGATTTGGGACTCGCATTTAATACGCATTACCATGCTTTCCAGAAAAAAATCCAATCATTCGCGAAAGTCTCGCAACGCATTGAGGTTACAAGGGGCACGTGGTCTTCCTCAGGAGTCTGAAGAAGACCACAGGGAGTAGCGCTCTAGCCAGGCAGGCCGCTTCGCTTTCGCTCGCGAATTTGAATAAGGGCGAAAAAAACTATTGATTTTGGAGTGTAGTTTTATTTAGTGGTACCTAATTGTAAAATATTTTATCTGGACTGCAGTCCTCTAGCATATCCATCTGTCAACTTTACTTCAAGTTCCGCCTCCAGGGGAGAGGGAGAGAAATTAGGATTAGTAATTAGCCGCTTACTGACACAGACCGAATTCCACGCGGGCGGAGCCGCGGGCACAGCTAGTTATCAATATTTGTGACAGCTCAGATGAAGATTTAAATGATAGCGACTAAAATCATAAATAGGACATCCTTATTCCATTTGTTTGGAATATGTAATCTTATTAATATTGAGAAAAAACTTTACTCATTTTCCTTTCCATGCGAATGGTACAACCACTACAAATGCAATTCCGAGCTCTCGAGAATTTAATCTATACGTTACTAAATGTAGCGGGAGATGAAAATTTAAAAAAATGTGGTGAGATAAATATCTATATTATGTCCTTGAGCAGTAATTATTTTTTTACATTTGAATTAGGTATATTTCAATTTAATGTTGTGTCTGTGAGAAGATTTAGAAGAACAATGTACAACTGTTTAAACCTTATTAGAACAGAACAATGTACAACTAATTAAACCTTAAAACACTTTGTTGTTAATATTCTGAACATTTTTATTGGTACATTAATTTCACAAAGCTAGTTTATGCTACAATAATTATTGAAGTTTTATACGACTCTTCAAACCAATAATTTAAGCACAGTTTACGACAGAAGTTAAGGTTGATAAGGTTTTACAGGTCGTTATGGAAGATCGTTATTTTTATATGCTTATTAAAACTTAAATGTAACAAAGAATTAATAACTTAATGTAGCGCTCGCTTCATCCATTAGAATAATGGTGGTTCTTTCACATAAAATCCAGAGATTTATTTAAATAAAAAAATAATACTTTTGATATGAAATTATATAAATAAAAAAAGATAACCGCATATATTAACAGAAATAAAAGTGAAGGAAAGTGACAGATACAGAGAATATAAAAAAAAATACGATTATAGTTAAAATGATTGTCTGCATTTATTTTCTGATAATCTAAGATCTTATTAATATTTGAAAGTTTGTTCTGTATAAATATTTCAAAAACCGTAATAAAAATAGATCATTTGCAGTCAAATTTTGGAATGAGTTGCATGAGAATGAGTTGGCTTATTGGGTACCGGCCTAAAGTGCGAATCGTCGCTTTGAGGGAAGTCAGGCCTTTTTTTAAAGCCCATGTTTGCCACCACGAAAGAGTTCTAAATATGACTCACTCGACTAAATATGACCACTGATGCTTCAGATTTCCATCTTTATTTATCCATCTTCGATGTATCCCTACTTTATATCAACTTATTTCTTGACCTAGTTCCGATTGTGCTATTCACTTTCACGAGTGGCGGATAATCGATAAATTGCATTGAAACTTACTATGGTTTTGTCATCAATCGTTGTAACCCGATCTCAATACGACTAAATATAACTTAGATACCTAAAAATCTTTGATTCAATCAGAAATTCACTGAGCCAAATTAATGCAAATAGCACGTATTTGATTTAACAAAAAAAAATAAGACAAAAATAAGACCCATCTTTAGAAAACATTTCTTTAAACTTGTTTTCACAAAAGCGAAGAGAAACACAATTCCAATATTTTTAAATTCAACCTAAGTCGCGATTTTAGGGCGTCTAATTGAAATGGAACAATAAGTATAGCTCTGAAATATAAATAGAGCTTTCGTTAATATTTCGCAATCTCAATTTAGAACGTTTAAAGTCGGTGAATGTCTTATTTGTACTGTTATTTTTTTATTCCAATTCGTATATACCTACTTACTCGATTCACCAACATCTAAAGAGATAGAGATAAAACACAGCAGCAGAACAACAGAAAATTTTGACTTAAGGTACTAAAATTATTTTACGAAAATATAGTTGATGGATGGAAGGAGTGGACAATAATATCGTTATTTATAGGTTTGTCAATATTTAAACTATTTATTACGAAAAATGTGCCTTTGGAAAAAAAAAACCATATTTTTGTGCTAATCTTTTCAAGCAATGGGCGATTTAAATTATTCAAATCATTTTTTGTGTTCTTTAGGGTTGTTATTTAATTGACAAGTCGGACTCGCCCTTGTCATAAACTGCATGTGATGATTTTAACTATCTGCAAATCATTTTTCTATTTGGCTTGTTCATACTAAATAATCTTTTTTTCCCACAGGTAAATTAGAAGACTCCCGTCACTATGGACAATATCAGGGCTACCACCATCACGAGCACCACTGGGGCCCCTACTTTGAGGGCGACGTGGGCGATCCCGAGGGCACGATGCAAGTGACGGCACATGTGGGGGCCGAGGCCCTTTTAAATTGTAGGGTTGGCATGCTGAAGGATAAAACAGTAAGTGTTTTATGAGGTCCCTGTATGGAACGAAGTTAGAGCATTTAATAATCGGCGTGCCCTCCCCCGCAAAAATCGGCAGACTGTTTTGTACAGATAATGACAGCCAAGGCGTCTCCAGTTACTAAATGCTCTAAGGGAACGAATCATGCTGAATCCGTATAAATGACAGCAGCAATATAACCAAACCAAAAAACAAGAACCACCATCAAGATCTTCTACAAAAACGTAACCATAAAAGTGATAGTGGTCATCTCATTCGTGCTTAAAATTCTTGACTAATGTGATGTAATAACAGATTAGAGTAATTTTCCGGGAAAATTAGCAAGCAAAGCTTTCATAAACTGAGGACTACAAAAGAGTTTAAATTTCTATTCCTTGCGAGCATGAAAATGCAAATTTCTACTAAGAAAATCTTGCAAGCCCTGACACCTACTGCTTGTGGGCAGTCTGCCTGTACGGACCACGTGATTTGACTTCGTATGGTAAACAGTAAATTGAATGCCGACATTGTTTCCCAGGAATTGCAAAATGTGAAATGGTTTTCTACGTGCTCTTGGCTAGAACGAATCAGTAATGTTGTAGTAACCTTGTTTGAATAAGTTATATTTTACCTACTGGGGTGTAGTTTGTGGAGCAAGTTTGATTGCGAAAGTACACACATCTCGAAAGATAAATATTATACAACCTATCCGTAGGCGTAGTAAACAACGCGACGCACACATTAACAATTTAAGTTACAGAATTACAATTCTGAAAGTTAAACAGTTTAAGGAACGAAGTTTTTGAATGTTTCAGAGTTTTAGGAACAAAGTTTGTGTATGTTGTTGAAACAATTTTGATGTTACTTACACTGTTAAGTGTAAGTATAGTATCATAAGGTCAAAAAAAAACAGCTAAATATTTATGAGTTAGGTCTAATCAGCATAATGTCAGTCGTTTCTGAAGTTACACCAAGCTTAAATACACCATGTACAAAGTATTTCTGATCACGATAAATTTAGAATATAAAATATCAAAGTTTCGATCAGGTATGTATTTAATAATTTTATTGCCTTACTATATTTGATAACATTTAACAAATTCTCGTTGGTTGATTTTATTTTGCCAACTATCATCAACATATCATGGTAAATTCATTACGGTTTCATGAAAATTACGTTATACCCGATATAGTAAATGGAAAAACAATTTTGAATAGTGCTAGTATATTCAGATTGAAATCTTTTACCTCTACAAAGTTTTAATATGTTTTCCCTTTAACGGTAAGATAAATCTAATTATGGTTAAAAGCAAAGGTTAAAAAAATATTTTAAAGATCGAAAGGCTTCCCTACCCGGCGGCGATGCAATCACACCCGCTCAAACTAAATTGATAGCTTAATCAATTGCCTTAATTGCTTCCTCATTTGTCCAGGTAATGTGGTTGCGGCGTACAACCGATTCCGCACAATTGCTCACCGTTGGGAGGTCACCGTACGCCGGTGATAATAGGATAGCTGTCAAGTTCCAGTACCCCAATAATTGGAGGCTCAGCATGAACCCCGTCAAGAGGTCTGATGCGGGCCTGTATATGTGCCAAATATCAACACATCCACCTAAAGCAATATTAGCTAATTTAACTGTTCTGCGTAAGTATTGCATGTTATTACAGTGACACACTACGCTTTGTGCGGTTACATTCCGTGAAAACTTTTGTTAAAGTTTGCCCGTTTGGTATAATTTTGTTCAAGTATAATTTATAGCTAAGTATATATTTTTTTAATCGGAAACGTGATAGTTGCAAAAATATTTTCTATATTAAATATTTCCTCAAGTTCAATTTTCCTGATTCAATGGAAAAAAGGTAAAATCCTCATGATGAAAATACATAAATCTTTCTTCTTCGTCATCTCGTCTTAAGAAAAAAGATGTCGCCTTTTCAAAGAAATAATAAATTCTTTTAAAAGGTATTTTTATTAAATTATCGTTTTAATAACTAGCAAAATTTTTCCGTATCTTTTATTTCGTAGGTTAATTGATTACTGCTACAGTATTGAAGCGCGACATTGCTGCCGACTGCATTACTGTCGCAAATGTCTAAAATACTGAACTGCAAGCAAGTGGGATTTTTTCATTTGTGGCCGCTGTTAATTAATATAATTATTTAACATAAGACATTTTTTTATTATTTATAGTTTGTATAGGGAAAATAGTACCTATGTCTCAAACTGGCCACATTTTTTATTTAGTTTTAATGTGAGAACGCTAAAAATAACTGTATTTCCATAACAATGTTGAATCGACCAATGTACCGTAGACCGGGGTGACTTTGGAAAATTTGGGGTTACTTTGATAGATTTAAAACGGCCATAGAATTACCATTATTCATTATTTACTGAAAATGTTCCCGTAACTAGTTACATTACTATATATTAGATAAAGATAAAAGATTTTTATTCGTGACGATCACAAAACATGAAAAGTATTCATATTCACCTACTGTAAAAAATCTGGCATAAATATATATTATGGCTTAAAAACTAGAATTTTAAAGTCGTCCCTGCATTTGAAAGTCACCCCGGTCAATGGTACTTAAAATTTACTTGAACTTGAAACTACATAATATAAGTTTCGCATCCTTTAAAAGCTGTGTTTTGAGTGCTGTGTTTTGAATGACCCTTTTGAGTTTTCGTGTGGTAATGCAATCGGCAGACGCTGCTGGTGCAATCTGAATCTAAACAATACCTATACTGATTGAAAACATTTATTTACATACAATATATATACAGTGGTACTACTAAACGAAATTAATAACTAGCTTAAATCTAAAATAGGCCCTTGAGGCATTGTACCAAGGATGCTGGCGGCATTTCCTCGCTGTATCGCAATGCTGATACGTTGTGCGAGGTAGCCGCCAGCTCTTCGGTCACCAGTTACGTCAACCAGACGCTTCGCGATTTCTGCGAACAACTTATGCGCGCTGGGACCCCATGGACCTAGAGTTTCAACACCAAATGGTGTACCTATACTTTATTCCTTTCGGTGTAAAGTCATACAAATATAAACAAACGCATTTTAGTATTCGTATTTTTATACTAAATAAAAGCTTAACTAGAAGTGTTATTCAATAGTCAATGCATAAAAACGAAATATTTTTTTAACAAAAATTCCATAAATTGCGAACTGGAACTTTTCAAAATGGTTTTTTAAATAATAATTATGATTAATATTCAAATTGGTCAATCACGGTAGGTGTATAATTCATACGTGATTGAAAAAGAAATATGAATTAGGATTTTTCCATACAATACAGTCCGTCGACATTTTTTAAACAATAACATTTTAAACTATTGATTCACAAGTAAGCACCTAAACCTACACAATATAGCGGGACAAACACAAAGAACCAATAAAATTAAACTAAGCTATCAAATTGAACTAGTGCAGAAATGTTTTATTGTACAGGCGACCGATTGATCAAATAAACGTAGGAATTCTTTTGTTGCCGTTTCAATTTCTAGGGAATTTCAACAAACATTCGCATTTACTAGTAAATAAAATCATTTATTTGAAGCTTTCGTTTACATCACACTTATATTTGTTTATCATTACAGCTCCAGTTTTAACGATAAATGGAGACCAGACTCATGAACTGAAGGATAGATTTTACAAAGCGGGAAGCTCTATAAAGTTATCCTGCGTCATATCAGATGAATACGTAGCCTCACTAACCACTAAGGCGCCCGTAACTACGGCTGTCCCTACCACAACCACGCCTTTAACTACAACTACTGAAATGACTACAAAGATGAGCACAATTTTTAATAGGATAGATTTGATGATGAACAAAAGTTGGAGTGTGGAGACCACAACGATAACTTCAACAGTTAGTGTTAGTAAAACTACAAAAAATATGCCGGAATTGAAGACAACGGTAGCCCCTGTGATAACGTCGACTGTCCCGACGGTGGTGAATAACATTTACGGGATGGTTTGGAAGAAGCAGGGAAAAGAATTTAATGAGAATGTATCCTGGCGGAATATGAGGTGGGTAATTTAGAGGAGATTTAATCATTAAAGGTTTGTCGCACTGTAGCAAAATATTACATATTTTCTCGAATTTCTACATTGAAGAAATTGTAAGCATTTTTCGTTAAATTTTACGTAGGTAACTTTAAATAATGGTTAACTGTTACGTGCCTTAATCAGTAAAAAAATACTACATTAATTCTTAATTTAAACGAAACCGAAAATGGACACATTGATTTTGCAACCGAAAATATTAATTTAAATTTTATTATTTGTATTGAGAATAAAATATTCATTACTGGTGTCTGTCATCGTAATATTTTTACCACCGACCCCCCGACACCCGAGGAGCGCTTAATGTGTTGTAAACTCGATTTTTATAAGACCCGTCTGGTAGTTGAAGTGGTCTGGTTGAAGGTTGGTTGGTAGTTTATAGGCAAAACTGAACTTATTCTTTGATTATAGTGCCACAATCAGCGTCGCATCGGCGTCGCAGAACGACAGTGGGACATACACGTGCCACTTACAGAACCATTCTCAAGTTATAATCAACGTTCATGTTTTGATTGGTAAGTTTAGAGAAACATAATTATTGATTTAAGTAGTACTATTAGTTGGATAAATAGGGTGTACTATAGTTAGGTATTGGCCGCTCCGTAGTAATTGGCCACTCTTAGCCATAGGACTTCAATTGCCTTGTTTCTTTCTACCTTACTATTGGAGTGGCCAATTACGGCAATTACTATGGATTTTTTAAATTAACGTTAATACCATTCTGTTCGCCTTAACTAAAAGAACTCACATATGAGTATTAGTGCATACAAAAGGTAAAATAAACGCAGCTGCAAAATATGTTATTTAACGTCAATTAACCACTATTGTATAATTTTAATATTTGCATTTGGCAAATTGATGTTTGGTCAACCTTTGTCCCGATAATAATGCAATAAAACGAATACCGTGAATGAGGTTAAGCTATTAAAACGGTAACAGATAATAAAGCGTTGCATGTTAATTGAACTGGATGCACAGAATAATAACATTGTGCATTACAGATAACTTTTAAATAATAGCTAAATATTTTTAAATTAAAATCTAAGATACCTACTTTACCTTCTTTAAGAGCGCTTTCACAAGAAAAATCGAAATAATGCAAAAATTATGATATTCCTCGATGAAATTCAGGACTTTACTCTCATTATTACAAACAATGAGTACTTGTTCCAGTAAAAGCGTCTTCTTTAGGAATATCGTTTTAAATATAAGAAAAAGGCCTTACTAAATTAGTAATGTTTGTTTTTTCTGATGGTCGTTTCCGAAAAATCACGTGAATCACTGAATTGTGAGCTCTTATTTGTTGGTATCCCTAACAATATTTGTTATATGTTTCATTATTCATAACACCAGTGACGTTAATATTAATTAATGAAACAAATTTACCGTTATTATAAATTCTTGGTTTAAATCAAATTAAATTTTATGAATCTACTTTAAGTCGTTCAAAATTATGGTTGATTGAAGATATTTAATTATAAGCGTACGGCTTCAAATCTGATTTCATATTGTGTAATATAAATCCGGATAATGGTAATTAATAGTGCTTTAAATCTTTTTAGTAGGTATTTGAAGCTAGTAGTCCAGACTTTTCAATCGTGGTTTAAAACGATAATTATGACTTTTATAATTATCTGTACTAGTAAGTAGAACAATAGATTTGTCTCCTCAACACCAGATACTTTGAATATCTACTTAAACTTATCCATTGGACAAATTGTCAGCGGCGGCGTACAACAGGGCCCAAATTCACCCCTAAAATCTATTTTTGTAAATATGTTTCATTTAACACGAATACAGGTCGTAAACGTGGACCCAACTAAAATAAATGGTCGCGTTCCTAGAATAAACTGGTACAAAAGTGCCTATGTGTGGTGACCACGAGATACACACGTGTACGTTGTATATTCTTATGTTCCATCTAAAAAATTACGTGTTTAGTGTACATATTTAAATTATTTTTTTCTATTGGCAGGTGAAAACCAAGCGGCCGTTCACCACGACACGTGGAACAAGGGGACCTTATTCTGGCAAAGTCTTTCTCTAATCTATCTTTCAATGATTCTTATATTTGCTACTTAAAATAGTGGTTACTATGAGATTGTTATATAAGACTTTGTTTTTAAAAATAGTACACGATTGGTGATACTAGAGAATATTGTAAAAAAATACTACACTGCGTTTTCGGAGTATTGTATGTAATGTTTAGTAGGACGGATAAAAGATTACTTTGTAATTATTATTTTTTTATTTCAAAATTTTAAATAAAGGTAAACAACAAATTACAAAATTGTAGCAGGAAGTTTGATGAGATTAAAAACACATAAAATGTACCTACCTTTGTATTAACTTATCAAGTCATTCCGGTGTGCTTCAAATATAGATTTAAATATTAAGATGAACAGTTGTAAACAGAGTTTGGATACTTTCCTTGCCACATCCTATCATCACACGAGTTTACTTATACATAAGTTAAATCCAATTTTGATTAATCTTAACTACAATTCAGAAATACCGATACCTATTTTGTTATACCTAACACGTATTAAATTTAATTTTTAAATTAAATAGTTGAAGTTTGTATTGTATCTATATTTACATTTTTTCATTTATATTATTTGCATTATGTTTCAAAAACAAGTAAAAGGTACATTAGAATTGTTAAACACAATACATATTTTAAAGGACAATACTTGCATGAATAATATTTTTTAACCGACTTAAAAAAGGAGGGGTTCCAATTTGTCAGAATCCTATATGTTTAAAAATTATCATAACAAACTGTCAAAGATTCAAGTGTTTACCTGACTTTGATCGTAATAATTATATTTTTAATTGAAAATTACAGAAACTGTGATTAGCTATATAATCATTTGTTATCATAAGAAAAAATATGCTCGTTAATATAACCACGTAGACTGTAAATAATGGGTTTTATTCTCTACTTAGATTATTTTATATGTAAAGACATAACATAAGAGCATATGCGTATATCTCAATGTTATATTTGTAGGTTAAATAGATAATCACTTCATCGTGTATTTACTTAATGTAAGTGTACAGTTAAAAACGATTGAACTATTGTGATCAAGGATTAGATCTTATCTGAATTATTAACGATCATAAACGGCAAACCCATTAATTAGCTCTTTAATTCAAGTATTTTATATGTTGTTGCACAATTATGTTAACCAACACTGAAATTCTCTTTTTTAACAGAAACAAGGCGAATAAGGTTAAATAACTGTAAAATCTATAAAATAAATCGAATAATGATACCACGCTTTGTTTTATTTCCCAACTTCATTATTTGAATTATGTGCGAAGTCGTGATTCGCGAGTTCAGAATTTCTAGTAGCTGGGTTCTTTTGAACAGATAAATCTCGTCTTGAAAATATAACGCGCTCTCGCTTTCAATATAATCTTTACCTCCAGGAAAATGGAAAAGGGGGTCGACGGCGTAGAAAATCAATTATACAGCTGACTTCAATTGATAATAAAGAAACGTGAACCCCTGGTGCTGATGTTTCTATTAACAATGTGAGGCTTAAGATTGCTGCCATTGTGAAGCCGTCAGTCGGCAACTTTCAATATAATTTTTCAATTTTGTTATTGATAGCTTGAATAAACTTGCAATACAACTGTGAAAATATATAGGTCGCTCTCTGTCACACCAATCATAATAGCCTTTTGACCTCATTTCATACAAAACACAATCAAAAGCACTTTAAACTGGTAAGATCATATTTTTCTAACAAATATAAAACCATATCGTATCAATTTTCATTGCGTGAATGTAAAAACTTCGTTCCCTGTCACGATGGAGTACCATTAGCAGTGAAGAAAAACCGGGCAAGTGCGAGTCGGACTCGCGCACGAAGGGTTCCGTACCATAATGCAAAAAACGGCAAAAAAAAACGGTCACCCATCCAAGTACTGACCCCGCCCGACGTTGCTTAACTTCGGTCAATCTTTATTTTATTCTGTTCTTAGTATTTGTTGTTATAGCGGCAACAGAAATACATAATCTGTGAAAATTTCAACTGTCTAGCTACCACGGTTCGTGAGATACAGCCTGGTGACAGACGGACGGACGGACGGACGGACGGACAGCGGAGTCTTAGTAATAGTGTCCCGTTTTACCCTTTGGGTACGGAACCCTAAAAACGCATGCTTCAAAGATTTTACAGCATTTTCACACTGAAATCATATTTGTTTAATCTGGATAAGCATGAAAAGTAAATAAATAGTAATGCATTGTTTCATTTTACTTATAACTTGGATATCCCTACTTTTTGGACAAAAAGTAAGTATTATTTTTATTGTATATTGATATTAAACATCAACAGTCAGGCTGATATCTCCATACTGATTTGTAAATGTTTGCGCTATTTTACAAACGAGCTTTTCCTGCATGTATTTGCTTAGTCCGTTCTGATCGCAATTTTAAATTCTTTTCACCACTCCAGAGTTATTACGAAATTCTTTGATTCTTATTTCAAAAATAATTCTTGAGTGAGGAATGAGAAATTTTGTACGCGGAAGTTTATTAGTCTTTTTTTCTTTGAAGTCCTGTACTGGGACTTAATCAGTACGAAACACTTATAGGTACTTACAAAAGTAAGAGAAATTTTAAGTGTCAATAAAGTAAAAGTAAAAAAAATGTGTATAAATAAATGAATTTGTTATTTAATGTTAGTAAGTCTGACCTGTGAAATATTAATTTAAATTTGGTAAAAACGCTTAATGAAAATTTTTTTATGCTTAAAAGCACCGATCATGATCAACTAATTACTGTATTGAAATGCTACATTTCACGTTTTGTTAAATAAGGCGTCGTTTTTTATGTTAATAGTGTCAAATCCAAGTTTCTCTCCTTGAAAGCCCTCCGCCGGGGCATTGTGAGATACTTCAAAAGCCATGATTTTTAGCCATTAAGTCGTCTTTTGTACTGTAAGGGCTAAACCCTTACACTACAAAAGATTTGCAATATAGGTACACAATATATTAAATGAAATTTACATACGCCCTCCACTAGAAAATATTCCAAGTGCTACACGAAATCTTTGGGAAAAATCTCCCGCATATACGTACTCGAGTCTGCACTTTAACAATACGTGACCTGAGAATAAAAAGTTTAGAGCCGAGAAAAAGGTCCAAGGCAATATAAACCTTATGTTAACTTAATTAGGATCTTAATTTAAATGATGTCTAGGTATCTTTTAGGTCCCTTATTATGTGAGGAGTTGTACTGGACTACAGCACACTGGAGCATTCTCAAATGCATCTTCGTTTACATACTACATGAATATGGAGTGTATTGTTCAGTTTGTTTCTAAATTCAAGAACTTAAGATATGAATTTATATACTAACATACCTTATTCAGTTGCAAGAGTTTTGAGTTCCAAAACTTATTTAATAACCCAAAACTTATATAGTAGTAGCCTAAATAATTAATATTTCAATATTTTGAACTATATAAAGTAGGTCAAAATTCTTTTCGTTGCCTTGTTTTTTCTTTCCAAAAAATATGACGGAGTGGAGTTATTTTTATGTTGTGAAATTTAGTTTTTATTTTTTCTCAAGAAAATTATAATCTACAGTTAGAAAGACATGTAATAGATATGACAAATGATGATGTAAGACATGTTTTCTTCTCGCACCATTTTTATTACATCTCTGTTTAGCCCTATGGTTGGCTGATAGAGAATGCCTATAGGCATTAAGTCTTCCATTTGTACATTTTATTTGTATTTTGACGACCGGTCTGGCCTAGTGGGTAGTGACCCTGCCTGTGAAGCCGATGGTCCTGGGTTCGAATCCCAGTAAGGGCATTTATTTGTGTGATGACACAGATATTTGTTCCTGAGTCATGGTTGTTTTCTATGTATTTAAGTATTTATATCGGGTGGAAAAGAACGAAGGACTTTTATGCAAACGGGGAATTGTTTAGGCTACGTACTTTATTTTCCACTTATTATATAATCACGTTAATATTTCTAACCGTTTTTGAGATACAGTTTTTTAAACATTAGTGCAAAAATCTGTATGTTTCAACCCTAGCAAGATAATCCTATTAATGAAATGACATGTGTCAATTTAAAATGTAAATAACTTTGTAGGGTTGTCACTGATATAAAAATATTTCATTTTAATAATTTTGTTTTACTTTTTAATCCAGCTTTACCATTATAATAATTTGATTGTAGATCACTTAGATAACACTATCCTTTCAGCTCAATCCCTAGAATTGTTCCACCCTGTATATTATACATATCGTTGTCTGAGTACCCTCAACACAAGCCTTCTTGAGCTTACTGGGGGACTTGGTCAATCTGTGTAAGAATGTCCTATAATATTTATTTATTTATTTTATTTAAAGTTTAAATAAATAAATAAATAAATAATAGCACTGAACTTTTCTATTTATTGGATAAAATACAAAAATAGAAACATAACAGAGTGGTTAGAAACAAAACAACGAAAATAATTTTGACCCAAGTAATAATACGTTGAAGCAAAGCAAACCCAAGTAGATTTCATACAAAAGAAGTTTTACTTTAGGATCAACTCAGCAATCACAAAAAAAAGATGTTCCAAAGAAAAGTTTGACACCATTCTGATCAACAGGACTGTATAAAAAAAACTTGTTTTTGCAACTACGAGGTGGCCATGTGATAGTGAAAGTTGATCACATAGTATAATAGGTACATATTCACTTAGCGGCTCGCAGTTACTGGCTAAATCTTAAGATTTAAAAATATCATCTACATAATATATAACTAACAACAGTTCCTCTCTGTCATCTTAACAATTGCGCTGGTAAAACCCGTGAAATGAAGGCTTATGATTTTAATCCATCCCAAAATTATTCCAAGCGATTTCTTTAAATGGCTCGCTATGTTGCTCGTATTATTTAATTGTATAACACTTTAAACTCTCGCGTTTTGTACACATATTTAATTACACAAACTGGTCTACCGCGATATAATTTCATTGTTTTTAACTTTAATTCCGACGTTTCAGCTGAGTTGCACCAGCTTAATATATCCGTTGACATTTGTTCGGACGTCAGTCTTTCCGTGACCACAGCTGGTGCAACTCAGCTGAAACGTCGGAATTAAAGGTAAAAACAATGAAATTTTTTAATTGTGACTTGGTATTTAGCATAAACCAGCTTCTTTTAGGTATTGGACATGGCACCTAATGCATCTAGCAGGTATTGTGGGCATAAAAAGTGGGTAGACACGTTCTCCATTAAAAACATACATTTATATCTATATGAAGAGCAATACGGTACAGATAATTTTGAACGAGAACTTTGTATAAGTATTAGATACAGGCAAAGACATATGTAACTTCGTAAGATGAATAAAGTCTAAGGAAAAAACGTGCCTCGGAAATCAAAAAAAGTCATTCTCGGATAGATGGCGCACACACCTTTGGCCTATGGTCGGCTAGATGGCGTGACGACACCGTTTCATATTTAACAATTTTAACACATAGATATCAGTGAATTAACATGGGTCAAAAAATAATAAAATCATTTATCCATATATATATATACATTATTTTGATAATTTTATACGTTTTAATTTTGAGTTTTAGTCGTGTAATATAATAATACATGGCAGTAAATTTACTGTGACTACAAAACTTACTATGACAGGACCCCTCTATACTATCTATTCTCTTTGATACAGGGTTATAGACACTTGTGACGTGTTGTTTCATCCATTATTGATGGTGACTGTTACCACCACGGTTGTGCGTATCGCGCATGCCATGACGTGATAAAACGTTCATTTCTAGTAAACGCACGCTGTCAGAAAGTGACATTCATAGGTCACATACGATAAGTGATAAGCGACCAGTGAATCAAAGTAGTAGGGGAGTCCACCAGACTACTACTAGTAGGCACCAGAGCATGCTGTCACACAAATCAAAATAATAATTATAACTACTTATAAACGACTATATTAATTATAAAAATAAATAGAATTTTTTATGCGTGACAATTTCCCCCATCCATTGACAAAGAACGTCAGAATGTATGCAAGCGTGAGTTTGTGTATTGGTGCATATTTTTGCGTCGCGCCTCAATCAAAAAAGATTGTCATTGACGCGACACTGTTTTTGTTGTATATATTAACGCAACCGATTTTATACAGTGTTTGCTTATTTTTTTACATTACTTACCTACATATTTTTGGTTGAGGCTATAATAAAAAGGTCAAACAAAAATATGGTTGTCTGTAAAGTCGGTTTACGGACGACAATTTTGCGTGATAACGTCATAAGAAAACATTGATGAAAAATTGCATACTTTGGCAGTAACGTGACCATGGAGATCTGTCCACAACGTTACCATGGAGATCTGCCCACAACGTGACACTTTTTCGTGCACGCTACCGGTGTTCATCGATTTATAAGACGTTATCACGTCAAAAACATACATATACATATGTATTAAGTACCTGAATTTGAAGACTATACATATATTTTAAATAACCCCTAGACGCGAGGTTAAAATCTCTAGATAATACTAGAATATAATATCCCTTTGATGATTTCTGAAGAAAAAGTAAGTACATATTAATAATTCCAAGTCCTTATTCAGGGCTCTTAATATTATAGTTAGATACTCTATATTGTACTGAATAATAATCGTTTCCAATGTGAAAAAGTTATACAAATTGTATTATTATAATTTTTTAAAATAATAAATTATTTACTGCGAAGGATTTTAATTTAAAGTAGGTACTTTAAAACATTCTCTCGTTAATATTTCAGAGTCTTCAATTTTACCAATACTCCACTTTACCATAAATACTAATGGTGCCAATGTATTTGGAACTTTAAG
Source organism: Cydia splendana (assembly GCF_910591565.1). Classification (NCBI taxonomy): domain Eukaryota; kingdom Metazoa; phylum Arthropoda; class Insecta; order Lepidoptera; family Tortricidae; genus Cydia; species Cydia splendana. Next base: position 3,753,579 of record NC_085976.1, on the reverse strand, counting down.
ATAGGTACGTCAAATATTACGACTAGATACGATATAGATTAGATATATCAGTGTCAAGAGTGACGTTTCTTCAAACAAAAACGTCATTTTTGACACTGACACATCTAATCCATATCGTATCTAGTCGTAATATTTGATGTATCTTAAAGTTCGAATCGGGCAGTTACTCAATAATCAGCCTACACTTTACTCTTGTTAATATTACAAAGGGTTTAAAAGTATCTGTGGTTATGCCCACGAATCCCACGATAATGTACGTTCAATACGCGTGATTGATTCATAGGATTTACCGTAAAAGGTTTTTGTATATAATAGCAGGATTAAGAGCCAACAGGAGTGGTCATTCCTCCATACAAACGTAGTCCTCGTTTTCCTCCGTGGTTTTTGAAGCTAGAGCAATGATTTTTTCAACACAGATTAATATTGTCAATATCTGTGTCGGACCGTTTTGCTTTTTTTGATATTTTTGTTTTTTAAGGCGCTAGAGCCCTTCAAAAACGGCCAAAATGGCCTAATAGACTATGCCGCAATGAGAGGCGTGGTATTCAAAACTGATATCAATTAGCCAAAAAAGCAAAACGGTCCGACACAGATAATTTCATATTCATTTAGATTTCCAAATTTGGTTACGATTGGTTAAGTTTTGGGGGAGGAAAAAGAGGACTACGAAACCTCGATTTTTGTCATTTTTACGCAGGATTTTTCGCCTCAGCTGCAGTTGTCCCTATCGCACTAATTTTAGGGGCGGAGTCAAGTTTCTAAATACGTACACAGCCAGAAAAGTGATGGGCAATAGTCGACATTTAATGTCGATAATCTAGTGATGTAAGAAGTTATCGATAAACCGTCTTGTGTGAAAATATCTAGATCCTAAGATACAAGGGGTTTTGGGTTGAGAGTAGGGAACACATTTTTGTAGTTATGATATACAATCTATTATGAACTTTATGATTCTAATATTTCAAATTAGAAATCAAAATCAAAAATATTTTATTGCATGGTCAAAATGGGTTAACAAAATTTTTAGGTACCTACAGGCACGCTTCGTAATTGTCGAGCAATTTAGGGTCCTAGCTGAATTGGTTTTGAAAGTTAGCACGCTTAAAGTTCGTTTTTTTGCATTAAGGTAACAGATTTTGACATGTCTTATTAAAAATTACCATTGAAAAATAAGTCATAGCAAATATGTTAGAATTATAAATCATATTAATCATATTAATGAGCAAGAGCACCCTAATCCGGCGAGCGTGTATGAGGAATGTTATGAATGTGAAGGAAGCGAAAGTGGTATGTCAGGATCGTAGCAAGTGGAAATCCGTGGTCTCTGCCTACCCCTCCGGGAAATAGGCGTGATTGTATGTATGTATGTATGTATTAATCATATACTTTTTTATAGTCTTTTGCTTTTATAAGTAATATAAACTAATTTTTGAAAGCGTTTTTCAATAATTATTAATAAAAAGACACGTCATGATTGTTAACCTTCTTTCTAATGCTAAAAAATAACGAACTATAATAACCGGGCCTTATTTGGTACAGAACCTTGATTTGATAGGTACATCGAATATTCTGGGCCCCTGAGTTTGTTACGTAAAGGACAAAATGGTGACATGTGGTTAGGGCTGATACTGTTAAACTAGTGGTTCTGTGCGCTAAGTATAAAAAATAAGCTTCAGCGAACTCATTAAGCCTAGAAAAAACCCTACACCCTACTGCCACTTAAGTCAGTCTTGAGTCTTTGAATCAATTTCCGTAGTAGTACTACTACTACTAAGGTACTAGGAGGTAATAAGGCCTATAGTAGGTATAATAAGGCCTACCTGAAAAATAATGTTCTTACAACAGTGTAACCGTGTTAGTTATTTGAGTAACATATATGTAAAGTGATACAATTAAAAGCTAACAGCAAACCAGTACATAAATTATATCTTATGTACTTCTTATGAATTACACTCTTATAAAGGTTTCGGCTAATTACGCATATGTGCATCACGCAATAAAATCTATAAGTAGGTACCTTCTAAAGTAATGAATACTCGTATTCTTAAAATAATGTTTCGTATTGGGTCATTCTCGCATTTCGTGCAAATCGGTATTATTTGCAATTTACCAAAAATGTGATGGTGTTTTCGAATATCTGTTAATGCAAGGTTGTAACATAGGACCTAAAGTATATGGGCCCGCCATGAACAATTCTAAAAAGGTGGTTATTTTCTTTATATTTACAATTATACCCCACTATTTTCATTCCTCTCTGCATGTAACGCGTGAAGTTATAACTTTGACCTCCATTTAAACCTTAAGATACTAAAAATAGAAAACTTGTTGTTGATTCAGTAAACAAGTAATTTAGTTATGTTTTATATCATATAGTATTATACGCTAAGAAATTAACAATAAAACTATACAGCCTTATAAATGTATGGTCCAAGCAATTTCTTCATTACCGACGCGAGAAATGGATTAGCTATATTTTGCTATATAGCAAGGGTATATAGCACTTCCCGCGGATACAACACATTGTTCGTCAGTCAGTTGGCCGCGTGCTACTGCAGCGGTCGTCCGTATGTTGCTTTTGACGAAAATACCTACGTTCTCTCGTGTCGGAAAGGAGTGTGGTTCAGATAAATCTTCATCGCCATCTAGTGATTTATACAGTAAGTACCAATTGTACATTATTATAATTATACCTAATTGATGTGTTTTAGGGTTGCCTTTCGGGTGGCTTATTCTGCGAAATCAAGGTCAGATATCAACCGACCTAGGCGACGAAAACTTCCAAAACTTCATTCATATCTGTTTCATTCATTTCTTTTCCTTCCAATTTTGCCAGGGAAGGTAATGAACGAATTTAGAAGGTAATGATAATGTACTTGAGGCAGTGCATTTAATGGACAGAGGGTTAAGTTATTATAAATAGTATGTTGGTATAAGCATTTAAAACTGTATGTAATAATATATAGGGGAGCCCAACTGGTGATTTTTTAATTTAACTAGAGCGCAGTAGATTAACATAACCTGCCGCTCTACATATAATACCAGACCGCACTCAAGGACTATGCTGAAAAATTTGACGCGTTACTAAGAGACTAAGAGAGTTGGAATCATCTGATACCTGTCGACAATAAGGTAGAGAACGGGGCAAATGTTTGGAATAAAAGGCAGAAACTACAGGAACATAAACACAGGCCGATAAGCAATAATAGTGCCTCCGCCGTCAAAAACGACAATTCCCAATCCGTGCGTGATAAATCTCAGAAAACTGATACCAGCAGTAAAAAGCGGTGTAATAAACTCTCAGGGCTGTGGAGCATCGCAAGTTCATCCATCTGTGCTTGAGGATCAGGCATATCTGCTGTTATGCATGGTGCACTGTCGACGAACTTAAGCTCAAAGGGGTCTTAACACCAAAGTAAGTTTTTCGGGCGTCTATGCTAAGGTCCAGACTACTTAGGTACCTGCATATATCTTAACCCTTTGTGTCACAAATTTTTATTAATTATACAATGTTTAGTAATAAAAGCGGGCAGTAGTCTATGGCTTATGATGACTAAAATAAGGGAAAACACTTTTTAGTCAATTTTGAAGGGGATGTATGTAAATAGGTGGTTGGTATAGATGACCACCAGGACGAAAAGAGTTAAAGGGGTGTTTAGAGCATTTGAATGGTCCAATACACTTCATGCTTAATCTGGTACCTACTCTCCACAAGTACATATCCTCACCATTGGAAGATTTCACGGGTAAGACCGATCCCAAAGTCACGGTATTCTTTTTTTTCAGCTTTAGCAAAGCTGTTTGAGTCCATACTCCATGGCACGTTGTCGAAACAAGTGAAACCATTATTCCTGTGCAACACTCAGCATGGTTTCAGACCGAAACGGTCTGTGGAAACTAACCTGACCTTGGTTGACACCATCTCAGAGCATCTGGATATGGGTATCCTGGTAGACGTCCTGTATTATGATTTCCGAAAAGCCTTCAATCGTGTGGGTAACGATGTATTTCGACACAAACTAGACGCCATTGGGTTCAATACACACACATTAGCTTAACATTTTTGCCAGTTATCTGCGTGATCAATCGCAGTACGCAACGACCAGCATGGCCACTTCGTACCAGATCCGTACTCGTTCTGGTGACAGCCAAGATTTAATCTTGGGGCCTTCCCTATTTGGAATAATGGTCAATGACCGGCCCTCGGTTATCCATAACGCTCGTTGTCTACTCTACGCCGACGATCTTAAATTGGTATATTGAGTTGAGAAGGAGGAGGATTGTAAGTTGCTGCAGGAGGATGTTTCATCTCTGTTCCAATGGAGTCGGGATAACAAAGTGACTTTCAATGCGGCAAAGTGTCAAGTGTGTAGTTTTAATCGAGCCCTATTTCCTACACATGCTCAATATTTTCTTGGATCTGAGCCAATAGACTCTTGCAATAACAAGAGTCGTCTCAGTAAAGGATCTTGCGGTCATATTCGATACGCGGCTAACATTTCACGACCACATCAAAGCACTTGCCACTGTAGCTTCAGTAAGATTAGGCTTTGTCACTCGCAACGTCAGAGAATTCCATGACCCTTGCCCCATAAAAGTTTTTTACAATGTTCTGGTCAGAAGCAAGCTGGAGGCGTCAGCATTAGCCTGGATCCCTTAAGAGTCAACGTACATTCTACTATTGGAAAAGATCCAAAAGAATTTCCTTGGGATGTATTACCTAAAAATATTTATTTTAGGAACCCAGGGCTTCATTTCTTTGGAGGTGAGGCGCAACTTAAGCCTACTACTTTTAGCTTGTTGGGCTTTTCGTGGAGACACTGCCTTGATCTAGTAGAGAGGCTTGTAAGACTTTTTGTAACGGACATTAGAAATATAACCCTTAGGCTTCTCCTAGTGCATCTCCTGTTGACTCATAAGTGCTTGAGATTTTGCGAGTTTATGGAGCTGCGGTGGATGGATTGGCAGTCGAGTGTATTTGGATATTAATTTTAAATTAAAGTATGTAGTTTCTCAGTGTGCTGGTGATAAGACTGATGTAGTGCTGTGTAAACATTAAATAAATAAACAATACGAAACACGTCTTCAATCACGTAAATTGTGCTTGACAATCGCTACAAGCTAGGTGGTAAACATAAGTCGCAATTGTCAAGCCGGAGTGTTTGTTAAGTCGGCTTGATCGTCTGCACACCGCTTAAGACACGTGATTTTAATGTAGTTAATTATATTAATGGTGTTAATTTTCGTTAAATAAAGTTTTTTTATTGCGATTTCATAAGTTTGTTTCATTACCGTCCACTGATAAAATTACCATCCATGCCCATTTCATTACCAGCGCGTAGTTCATTACCACCTGTCTTATTAAATGAAAAGTAATAAGGTTACGAAGGTGCCTCTAGCATAAAAGTGTAAATAAATGAATCCACAATGCATGAAAACCCAAAAATATACCATTTAAAAGAAAATTTACAAATCGAGAGAACATCACCGATTTGCACGAAATGAGAGAAAAACCCATAATAATAATACCCTCAGGTACCTTTATAGAATAATACTTAGAGGTTAAGTTCGTTGAAATTTAGATACTTAAATAAATTACTTTCAATCGGAATAGAGATGTTTTAGTGCCTTAAATTTTCAAATAAAATAAAACTAATATGATACTGGCAAATATTGGTCATATTTCTTGAGTACCTGGGCCTTATGAGAATATAGTAGGTATATGGTGCTTATAAGAATTATGTGCTTCATAAATCGAAGTAGGTTTATATAAACGTACATAGGCATTTTACATTAATTTTTTTTTTTATGAAATCTGTTTTTAATTCACAAAAAATAATACTATTACACGTTCTTAACCTAGTTATAATCTTTAATATTTAAGATTTTAGTAACTAGGATGAGGGGGACATATTAAATTTATTTCCTAATCTTAAGTTCTAATATATTTATTACTTATCATTATAAATACATAATGTATATTTATGTGTAGGTATATGTATTATATTTATGTGCTTACTTAACTAATAATTATTCTTGTACTATGGTATTCAGTTCTTTTTTTATTATATACTTAATCTTATTAGGCTTATTACTTATTTCTAGTAAAACTCTATTAGGAAAGTTGTTTAGAATAGTAGGTAAGTATGAATTCCAAAGTCTATTGCCATATTCATTAAATATTATGTGTGTAACTAATATCCAATAGGTAACCACAACTCACGGAGTCCAAAACAATAAGCTGATCAGCAAAGTCAAGTAAACAAAGCCAAGTCACAGTAGTAGAAAGATTATCGAGTTCCGTAAACGTAAGCCGGGTCAAAAAATTCAATCGCAACACAGTAAGTAATAAGTGAACGCCTCGTGGCAGTACTTAACGCACGAAAAATGACATTGCAAATTGTCGGCAATGAGGCGCGCGCGGGTGCAAGCGTACGCATCTGTGTGCGTGCATTACACACACAAATACAGTCTCTCACGCCCCGTCAGAGCGACGGGTATATTCAGCTTGAAATCTCAAAATTGACTTTTAGCTCAGCTCCCGTTTCGTCTTAAGGTCACGCATGGTTTAAATTCACGGCTTGTGTTTGTGTCGATCCTTATTTACCAAGCCTTGTTTACGCCAATATTTTATTATAAATCGAAATATATGATATCGAGAGAAAAAGTCCGGCTGTGACTGAGGCCACTATTTCAGTATTACACATATATGAAGTGGTCCTTATTTCGTCGATATTATATTTTTCTGCGGGGCTCCCCTAAAAAACAATGTTATTTTTAATATATTTTAGGGGTCACTACCGCAATTTGAAAATTTGAACCTCAATATGTACAAGATGATTTCTTTTTCATTTTTTTTTTCTTTTTATTGTGGAACGACGACTCAAAGTGTATGGGTAAGTAATGTACAACAAATCTAGGTACATAAATGTACCTACCCTAGAAAAAGACTAACCATAGATCTGTGGGTATAAGACACAAAAGTGATGACTAGAGCGTGATATGAGTAAGTATTTAAGTTTCAAAATATGATAATGATATACGACGTGCATGAAAAGTGATAGGGGAGAAACTATAAAAAATATTTCAGCCAAATTCTGTACTTTATCACGTCCCTTTGCGAAATAAGTTACCTTTATTCTTCTTGTAAACTTTCCCCCATTTGACATTCATAGAGCATACTATGGGGATCTAAATAGTTTTAGTGAAATATGTAGACATGGGCGCTTGGATGGGCGTGTAAGTTGCTTTTTATCTGTCTCCGGTGAAGGTAAAAAGGGGGTTATGTGTTTGTTGAAGTCATTTGTACGTCTGCGTACGCTTTCGTGTTGGAAGTTTAACCCTTAAACAGGCCTGACGCATTTTTTACTTTTGGTTAGTGATTCCGGTAGATAATAACGTCAAAAGAAAACTAATTTCTTAGTTTTTTTTAGTTACATTATGTCAATAAAAAAAACCCTGTGGTTTTTATGTGCCCACTGCCCGTTACAGACGGTGGCATGTGGTACATATACAGCCACTGCACTGCTAGCCATACAGAGTAGTTTTAAGTGTTAGTCGCTTCTTTACATATTAATCAATGAAATAATAAAATCACAACGTAAATAAGAAAATACTGCCATTTTTCCGTGTTTACATTAGTAAACAGCAAAATAAGGTCTAAAAGATATGGTTACTAAAAAATAAATACCTGTTTAAAATAGTGAATATTGTACTAGAAGGGTTCATTAATAGTAATAATCTTACCTTTTAATGTCATGTAAAGTCCCTGCAGGGCAGTTGTCACATATATTATAGACCACTTGTATGTGCCCTAAACGAGCAGAGGTTACATATGGACCACAAACTTTACGAGCAAATATTTTAGTAAAAAACAAGAACTGTGATAGTTTATGATTTACTATACATACATTATCTAATATTCAACCAAAAAAATACAACATAAAGCACTTTCTGTATTTTTTATCAGCATAACACACATTTATATCGGAAGGAACGTACAAAAACGGTCATTTATTGTCGATTTGAACTTGACAACTAAAATGTCAAAGACATTTGTTTTGACACCTCTCATTTTCTTGTGTTCGGAAATCGCCCACTTTATAGACTTTACGCTAATGACATTTTGTGACCATTGTCTTTTCTCTGCTCTTCAAAAAAAATCATTAGCTATTATGTGGTAGCTATAGATACACTACCTACCTGTTTAAGGGTTTTACTGCGTGAATTTTACTAAATGTAATAATTATAATAATTGTTATAAAAAAACGTACGATGTAAATACTCAAAACTAAATGCCTACAACTAAAAATAAATAAAATACAAAAAATCACTTGTTTCTACTTCTTTTTGTTTTTGTACTCGTAATACCGTACGTGTTGTCAAATTCGACTTATAGCTGCTTTCTGACGGATGGAACCATACAAATAGGTATGTATTTTTTGTACAAATTTTTAGACCACATAGGATTATTTGAAAGATCCCTTTTCATTATAAATGTTATGGGCTTTCATAACATTTCGCTAATTTTTGATAGTCTTTCTAAGTCGTGAAAGAAAAATCTAGACAATAGGTTATAAATAATTTATAAATCAAACATTAACGCCCTGCACTCGAATTTAAACAAGCTCAGATATCGCATCAGCTAAATATGTTTTCTAATTAGAAGTTTAAAGTGTTATTTGTGTGACGGGCTGAAATTATGTTTTGCACTTAGCAAGTTAGCATGGCGCATCGCAATTAATTTGCATCCTTGACGCCGGCAGCGTGTCGCTTGCACGTGGCTACTGGTAGGTACAGTCGACGTCAAAGATATTGGACTTTTTCAACTTATTCCTTTGAATGAGAAATGTGCTATCTTTAGCAGATTTAGAATTCAAAAAGTATTTCGGCAGATCACAACCAAACTTCACTGTTAACAAAAACTTACTATAAAATTGTTCTCAAGGGCGTTTTTCTAACAGTAAGAAATTCGTAGCCCATTGACATCAAGGGTGCAATAAATATTCTTGTAGCTGAGTAAACATAGGTATACCTATTGTACATGCTGTACAAAGGTAGGTGGTATATTTGAATTAATATTTTATATAGATTTTGTGTTTTTATTACCTACTTCCCGTAATTATACTTTTAGTTATCTATTCAAGTTCATTAAAGCACAAAGACTAATAAAGTAGGTACTAGTGGCTCTGTGAGCTGTAGACCTCGCGAGCCGAGCTTTAAATAACATGGTGCTAAGAGCTTTAAATATAGTAAATTAAAAAAAAAACAATAATACGAAATTTATGTGTAAAAAAATACAAAAAGTTATAATATCCCATACAATTACTGGGGATCGAACCCAGACCCTCTGTGCATACAGAAAAAGCGAACGTTTACAAACTGAGCCAAATAGTTCTTAGATGGGTTGACGAAATTTAGCTACTCCTTCTCAAATTAAAATTAGTTAAAATTAAATATCTCAATACCTCCGAAACCAGCGAAATAATTTTTCTGAATTTTTGGCCATTTAATCTATAAACATATCTCAAAAAGAAAACACTCGTATGGTACCGATACCACTATTTGTTTAGGCGCGAGCTATCACGACTCCGCCATTTTAAAAAAATTCAAAAAACCGGACGGACAAAACAAAATTATTTAGACATAGAATCCAGTCACAAAATTTCACGAGATTCGGTTAAGAATTGCGACCTGTAGAGGAGAACATCCGGACATACAAAAGCAAAATGCTCCAGTCGAAACGTAGACCTTCGCGACGCTCCGGTCAATTATATGCGGCATTATTGGACTCACCTTACGAACACCTCTCACAAGATTTTAGTTAACCGTATAAGGTTTTATCGAAACAATTTATTTTGCCCCAGTTGAAGCATGTTAACTGCTACTTGCATTGTAATTTCTAGAAAACATTAAAACCCTAGACAAGATCATTTTAATGAAGTAGTAGCAGAGTATAATCTAAAACTTTTAAACGAGTTTTTAAACAATATCTTCGCGGTTTCGCTCCGGGAGTTAATTGCAGTTTTTCTTTTAGTATCGTAAAATTAATAAGCACTCCTAGAAGACGAACACGGGCGGAGAAGGCTTCACCGCCTGTTTAATAGTTGTAAGTGTTCTTCTGAACAGGGTATTGATGCAACAAAGCTTTTAACTGTCTTGTAATAAAGGAGTACCGCTATAATATATGTTTTTGAATGTCTCGTGATTTAGCTGCTATTTTAGTGTTGTCATTGTTTTAAATTGAGAGCCTCGCCGACGAAAAATTTGTATGGAGAATCAATAATCGCTGAACCGATTTAGAATGAAAATTCGTATGACGCTGTATTCGTATTCGTACGAGTAATTTGACTTATGTGGAAGGATGCATAATAGTTTATATCCCCGAAATTATCCCGTAAGGGTGTAAAAAACGTGGGTGGAAATTTATAAGCGGAATCAATAATTTCTTCAAAAAAAGGTTATATAACTTTTATCATTTAACTTTTCGTAAGAAATAAAGAAAGTTTATGCATTTTGACCAATGAGCCAGCCCATTAGCTGAGTGAAAAGGGAGTAGAAGTTTGTATGGGGAATCAATGAAAAGCAGATTGGATAAAAAAATAAGCTACATAAATCACTAATTTCACGCAGACGAAGTCGCGGGCAAAAGCCAGTATAGTATATATTTTTTAAATCCAAAGCTCAAATTATGAACAAAGGTCTTTTCATTTTATTACAGAAAATAAAATAAAAAAATAAATTTAAACGTATCTAACGAACTGCCACTCGTATCTAACGAAGGTAATAATTAAAAAAGAAGATCTTAGACCCAGGCACATCACTCACATCACTACTCATTACAGTGACTAGGTATACCTATAATTTAATTTTCAAAATAGTGTAAATTTTGAGATAGTAAAGTCCAATGAACCCATTATTTATCCCAATGTCCCAATAAGATCATTAATTTTCATCGTCCTATACTTATATGTGCAAACATTTTCTTACATGTTAGAGAAAGCCATTGCATACAGACATCCGAATTGTTAAAAACACATTTTACACTGCTACACCACATAATTTCGCCAGTTAATAAACAAGTGGTTTACCATTTAAACGTAAAATAAATATTGTGGGCAAAGCGTAGGCATTCGGAGGTGGCCAGTGTAGTTTAAAACAAACACCAAGCTAGCTTCGACTCTTGTACCTATACATAAACAAAGATGGACAAAGTCGTGCAAACTGGCGCACGCAAATATTAGTGTACGGCAACAAATATTTAATTTTGTGCCTGTTCAAAAATGCCTTCGCAAAACTAGCACGCTGATAAATTAGCTGCCGTTGCTTGGTGTGTACAAAATTTAAAGTTGAGCAAAATTAATGTTTACGCGGTTGGGTTTAGGACATATTTTTGTTTAAATGTGGCTATGCTACTTTTTAAGCAACGTTGTTCCCTGAATTTGTTCCATGTTATGCGGAAATAATAAGAAAAAACATTTTGAATGTTTGCTTATTTTTAGGTGTTCATGATGTTTTAGGTGTATATTAAGATGAATCGTGATGAGTGAGTTTCTAATTATAATGCATCGTTATTAGTCAATTAAAAAACTTGACCATCGTTGCCTTGACTAAGTAATCATTAACAATTATCTTTTCATGTGTTAAAAGTAACGAATCACTACAACGATCTCTCTCTCTCTCTCTCTAAAATTTTCTGCAATTTTTTCTTTCTCCTTTTTTTTCAAGTGTGGTGTTCACTCAAGAACCTTTCAGCGCCAATCCGGGTAATAACTACCATTTGCACCGAGTTACCATACCAGTTACTCGTAGTGCTAATACTACGAGTTATCCTATGTTATATTTTACCACTTCTACTTACAGTTGTTTTCTGGTTATTAAACACCTACTTGTTTTATACTTCATCTATAAATTACTAAGATACGAAAACGCACAATACGAAGAGGAACGATATAAATAAACATGCTGGAGACGCGGTGTTATTTACTGCTCTGCTGCGGTATAATTAAGTGCTTGGATTGCAAATCTGCCTGAAAAGATAGGTTGAAGAAATCTTGCATAACAACCTCGTCCAATTAGAGCAAGGGATTAACGACTAATACTCTTTACCTTGTTGAATTTTTTCCCGAAGGTAGGTATTTATATTTAGTTACTTAATTGCACATTTTTTTCTTACATTTTTGGAAAAACTGTCAGTCACATAATTATTTGGAAATAATTTGCACACTAGACACACAGTTTAGTGTAAGGGATGTTTTTTTGTACTACACACTAATAGGAATTACTAATTAAAAAAGAGCAGAAAATCGGTACAAAACTGTGTGTATGAACTTATCCCGATTAAAATTTTGCCGCTTTATTACAAAAAAAGTAATGACATTATTTTGTTTGTGAAAACGTGGCGTCAAATTGATGTACAAGTAGGTAAGTAGTACTTATGAAATAAAGACATTGTATTTGTTTAGACAGAAGAAAACTAAAAACTAAGTTTTTTGTGTTAAATTAGGCCCAAAAATGTTATTTACAAAAGTTGTCACTGATCAATTTTGTAAAAAAAAATAAGTCAGCGTCTCCTGACAGGTTTTATTTTCTTACAAAGGTTTACAAACTTACAGTCATCAAGATGACTAACTAGAATAATAATAATATCTTGAAAAAAAAAACTTAACTATTACTACTTAGTTATAATAACATTTATCTTCTAAATTTAAATCTCATTGGTTCAATATTAAATAAAGTCAAATCACTTCGTAGATTACTGGAAGTCAATAGGAAACAAGGAAACTTTACTGTGAACGCTCTGACAAACATTCTTGTCCCTATGGGAAATCAAAGATGGCTGAGCTAAGTTCTAAGGTTATTTTCTGAATTCCATTATTGGCGCTGCAGTGCAGGTGGAGCTTGAATGAGTATTATTAGGACTTATGACCCAGATAGTAGAATGATGTTATCTATATATACCTACGCAATTTTAATATTTCTGTTAAAACCATCATCATATAATCTAATGTCATATAAATCTAATGTCAAAACACATTCGGATGACGATGCAGTAAGGTTGTTGTTGCATCGAATCGGTGTTGTCAACTGCATTGCAGGAAACGTCTTGTTTGGTGCACTAGGTACATTTAACATTATTAGTGACTTGGAATATAACATTAGATAACTTTGCAGCATTTTTTATAACACTTTATTTAAAGTTGTGAAGTTTGACGTTTAAAATAACACCTTGCACGTCTAAATATGCTATAAAAATCGCTGCAGTGTTATCTTGATTTGACTCTATCACAATAAATGTGTTAGGTGATACATAAAAGCTGTTTAAAGCCCCATTTAGACGGATCGAGAATTCTTATGCGATTTTCGTTACATTGCTTAATTTTGGCCGATCGACTGAATTCATAGTACTCTGTGCTCTGTAGTTACATGTTCTTGATCACTCTAAATGGGGCTTTAGAGTTATTTTATGGTTGCTGTTTTTGTCGCAGCCGGACGATGGAATCGTTTCATATCCTGGTACATTTTTCTCCTTGCGAATTCAAGGATTAAGACCAGGCCGTAGTTCCGTTTTACATCTTGTGAAATCACCAACATGCTCCATAAACACAACGTGAGTTTCCACGTCAGCCTTTGTTTCGGCCTTTCATGTTTCAATTTACTTAACTTATTGAGCATTAACGCCTTACGGATCGTAATTTACACATTCTGCGTAAAAAAAGCCAATTTCTTTTTTCTTGGCTATGTAATGAAATTGTGTAGGACGTTTATTCCTGACACTGACATAGTTAACAGCACATTTGAATAATAAATCTCTATAACAAGAATTCAGAATTTAGAATCCGCAATACATCCAAACAAGACTTTCGAGTTATCTTTTTCTCACAGTAACCATTTATAAGGTACAGTAGGAAAATAACCTCGATGACGTAGAATACTAACTGGTTAGCTTATACCAAGGAAAAGACGTTTATGAAGCTAATGAAGCTGATGAAGCTATTGAAGCTGATGAAGCTATTAGTTTAGTTAAACCACTGCGTTGAGAATATGAACTCGATTTAACCTTCATCCCATTTTGCATCCTTTTCTGCGCAGTGATTTGCCTGAAAGTAGCTCAAAAGCTGCTTTCAATATAACGTTATACCTACTTTTAAGCGAACGGCAAAAACATTGCGATATCATTCAAGATGGTACCTTTGTCATGTCTCAAAAAATGGCTAATTTTACTATTTTACGACTTGCTTTTAAAAGTATAGTTTCTTTGCTAGACGGGATATCCAGTTGAAATACCAGTGTCCTTCCCAATCAATTTCAACAAACACGGCAATTACCTCTGTGACTGATTATTTTTGTTTTTGATGAAACAAATGAAGTAACTGGAAAAATGTATTAATAACTTATGACTTCCTTGGTACCAAAACGAATAAATTAATAAATATAACAAGGCATTTGAAGTAGTAAAATTTCTTGCATTCGAATGCAGAGTAGGTAAATGCAGAGTAGCGGAATTTTATACGCTTTATACAAAATACTCACTAATTTGCCTCATCTTTTTGGTACGGACGACGGACGGCTACAGAATGGAATGCGCTCACCCCATCTGTATTCCCTGATAAATATGACTTCGATCTCTTTAAAGCAAGTGTGAATATTCGTAGGCTATTACTGAGCCGGTGAGCTCCATCTTAGGCCCTGTCTTCACTTTCCATCAAGTGTGACTAGGGTCAACCGCCGATCAGTTTATAAAAAAACTTATGAATTTTCTAGCATAAAAGCATCGCCTAATGAAACTCCTTATAACAAGCATATTTTTAACACTTTAAACTCTCGCGTTTTGTACACATATTTAATTACACAAACGGGTCTACCGCGATATAATTTCATTGTTTTTACCTTTAATTCCGACGTTTCCGCTGAGTTGCACCAGCTGTGGTCACGGAAAGACTGACGTCCCAACAAATGTCAACGGAGATATTAATAAAACACCACTAAACTACCCGAAATTAGTTTATAAAAACCGCCGCCGCCGTGGACAATAAACATTAAACTTTAACGGGTAGCTGCAATTTCTTTGTCTACCCCGAACATTTTTATAAACTAATTTCGGGTAGTTTAGTGGTGTTTTATTAATATCTCCGTTGACATTTGTTGGGACGTCAGTCTTTCCGTGACCACAGCTGGTGCAACTCAGCTGAAACGTCGGAATTAAAGGTAAAAACAATGAAATTATATCGCGGTAGACCCGTTTGTGTAATTAAATAAGCATCTTTTTAATGTTGAGGGGAATTTTGCCATTGCCAAAGACCTTTCGTCTTAGGCGCTGAACACACGGAGCAAAGTGTGGACGCGGAACGCAGCGTTGGTTGATTGTGCGTTTATGAGCAGGAAGTTCTGTATATTTTCACAAAATAAACACAGAAGTGAAGAGTCGAATTGCTTTCCACGCTTTGATTTTATAGATACATAGATATAACGGTTATTAAATTTGGTCACTGCTCTATGTATAATTCGTTTACGTTGATTACACGATTATAATAACAAACAAAAGTATGCTAATAATAGTAATGCTGAAAGCCTTGTGCGTTGTATTAGAACTAGTAACCAGTTCAACTATGTATTGTTCTTCTGAACAAAGTATTCTTTTATATGAACTTGAATAAAGGAAAACTGATAGGGACATTAAGTCTGTCTTTGTGAGGCTTGCGCAAACATCCAACTCGTTGGGGGTAGTTGGAATTAAAATCTTTAACAGCCTGAGCCGTGAGATTAAAGAGGCGGCTTCTTATGACCTGTTTGTTGAAAAGTTGAAAGCCTATTTAATTAATGAGGCATTCTTTACGGTTAGGGAATTCTACAGTATATTTAACATTCAATAATTTCGTAAATAATGACACGTGTGATGTATTAACGATTTAATGGTTGTTTTTTTTTACATTTGTATTTATTATTGCTTTTTCTTCTTCTTTCCTTGATCTGGTTATGTGTTTTTAATTTAGTATTAGTGTTTTTAGTTTAGTGTTTAGTGTTAGATGTATATTTTGTAATTCTATTGTGATTTTGTTTGACATGTGTTATTTTAACATTAAAGAAATTGAATTGAATAGAATTGAATTGAATATTAAATTTAAGTAAAATGAATCGTAAAGTGACATGTCTGCCTATAAGGTATTATGGTTGCATATTGACCAATACACACGTTAACTTTTACAAGTAATTAATTTTAAAAAGACATGTTTCTTAACCGTTATTTGATTATGAATGGAACATCAAAACAAAATTAAAAAAGGTTCTTTTTTAACCACGGAACTTTAAAAATACAAGAAGTTAAATTCCGGCAAATACATCCGTGTATTCTGCACTCACCAACGGTAAATTAGTAGGAGGGCAACCATGTTGGCTTGTCACCCGTGTAATTGCGTAAAGTGACTTATTCGTTTACTTATAACGTAATACTTCACAAAAAGTGGATTTTCATCGTTTCCTTTTATCGCTCAGAATTCTTATTAGGGGATGCAAAATTGGTCTGTAGTGCTTAGGATAAATTATAAGTCGGGATGAAAGGAACTGATATCATTTTAATCCCAAGAATTCATTTGGCTATATGAGGTATTACCTAAATTTTGCAAGGTAGATTCCATATACTTACTAAAATAACAGGAGAGAATAATATTTGTGCCTGTCAAAATTTGATAAACACAATAAAACAGGATGGTTACTTTACGGTACTTACACTACTTACATTAACATAAGTTAGTTTAGTTGACATACCATACATAATAATAATTAAATGAAGTAACATGTTACTCACAAAGGTACCTATGTATACTTTTTTTGTTAATATTCCTTATTGTTAGAAGAGTGATATTACTCGGAAATTAAGAATGAAATAGGATGATTTATTCATATTTTAAGGTAGGTTTTGGCAAAAGTAGACATTAGGAATCCTAACTTTCAGTACGTACCTATATATTCATTACAGAGCGTAATAACAAGGCTCAAGTAAAATAAACCTAAGTACTTACTCCAATATCTTGCTCGGCATAATGACTACAGATGATACAAAGCGCCTTTATGAAGATAATCTTTTATAAGAAGATTTAGTCTCGTTTTAGTAAATCATAATGATTATGTTAAAATCGTGAAATTGTATACATCAGAGGGCCTACCGCGAACTACGTTCGACGTGTTGCCCTCTATCGCACTTGTAAATTCGTACGTAAGTATGACAGGGAGGCAACACGTCGAACGTGGTTCGCGGTAGGCCCTCAAGCCATTCGCAATACGCAGCGCATGTTCGCGCATATAGCGCCTTAAACTTGCAAAGTAATATTAATTTGCACGCAATGAGGATGGTTATTAAGACTTACTTCTACTTAATTAACCCCGCGTTACGCAAATTACTAATTACATGCCGTTATTAAGTTAATGCTAGCTTATATTTAGTAAAATAAGATTTTCTGCCGAGTTTTGTGATAGTTAATTTGTTTACTTATAGTTAATGAATCTAATTTTCAGTGAACACATTGAATTAGATTTGAGTATGTTGCGTAATTTCATAGAACATACCAATAAAAGTTAATATTTTAAGGTTTGGGTACTTATACTTCCAAACAATTTTAGGTTTGGGAATAGATTAGGTCCTTGTTTGAAGGTGATGGTTTGACTGTAGCGTAGGATTCACATTTTTCAAAGTAGTTAGGTAATAGTAATAGTTAATGAGCAGTCTACTACATAATATAGTCTACAAAGCGAGCAAACTGAATTTCATCTTAAGATCGCACGAGAGTGTTTTAATGCCTAATTATGTAGAATTACATACACTGCACATATTTTATAAGCTCTCCACGATATGTCTATTATTTTATTCAGAAACTTATTTAAAAATTAGGCATGTACCAAATATAACTGATAATATCACAATACCACATTTGAGCATCTAATAAATTATGTATCAAAATTTAAGCATAACTCCTAAACATTACACAAAAAGCAAAACTCATTTACATAAAAGTTGAGCAAAATACGTACTTATTACTCTTAAAACCGCTACCAATACCTACCAGGGTAGCAAAAACGCTGCAACGTTAAATAAAGAGTCAGGGCCAATGTGATAATTTAAAATCGGGAACACGTTTCTCCTTCCACGGCTGCCGACGTGTTAGTCTCTAGATGTTTTAATTAAAGCTTCGGAATTTCGAGAACAAATAGCTGTAGATTCCACTCCTCGAAAATTAAGTGTTTCATAATGATACAGATGAGATAACATAACAGATGTTTGTTTGTAACTAGACGCACTAGCTTTATTTTTTTATTTTATTTTACAAGGAGATAAAACAGAAGCATGCAAGTGAAGAACAATATAGATAGAGTATACGTAATAACTAGTACAATATAGATTATGCTGTTTCCTTAAACATATCTCACCGAGAACATAAGTGGTATTTAAATGTAAACCTAGTAACATGCAAACACTTAACTATTTTAACTACAACTACTAAAACTACTTTAATTTACCTACAGTTAAACATAATAATTTATATTATGAAAGTTACGATCTATAATTATCTATCTTACTGTTTACTTATTGTTTTTTTTTTTTTTTTTTTTTTTGTACAATTTTGTGACAGCAGCCTTGAATGAGGCGCGGGAACATGAGAATAAATCTACATTAGAGAGTAGCTTGTTGTGGTGGTCGCAAATTCTGTGTATGGGACCCGTTTGCCTGCGTTGGAACGCGTAATCGGGAAACTAAATAAATGTTTGGACCTGGTCAACTTCTGCGGAGTGCGGAACTGTAGGGCCGCGAGGAGCTGCGGGCAGTCTACATCGGCTACGCAGATGTTGCGCAGCATCACTGCGTCAGCAACGGCTCGTCGGTCCTCCAGAGACAGAATGTTATACTTGATCAAAAGATCAGCGTATGAACAACGTGGACTCTTCATTTTAAAATTTAGGAAACGTAAGAATTTCTTCTGCACCATCTCTATTTTGTCAATGTAAATTTGATAGTATGGGTTCCACGCTACGGAAGCATACTCAAGATATGATCTTACAAGTGATTGATACAGTAGAATAAGAGTGTCCTGTTTTTTGAATGCTTTAGATGTACGTATAATGAAGCCGAGCATCTGATACGCTTTTTTTACAACGCTGTCTACGTGTACATCAAGGGTCAATTTCGAGTCTAAGTGCATACCTAAATCACGAGTACTTTCAATAGTTTCCAGACGGTGTTGATTTATATGATATGAGTTACGAATTATGTTTTTCTTTTTTGTAAATATCATATGTTTACATTTGTTGAACGCTAGAAATAATTTATTTTTTTTGCAATAGTCATAAAGCTTATTTAAATCATCTTGTAGTAAGGTGGTGTCTTCATGACATTGCACCCTTTTATAGATTTTGAGATCATCAGCATATAATAGGATGTGACTGTGTTCGAAGCAGGACGAAATGTCATTAATAAATACTACAAATAGCAGGGGCCCTAAAATTGACCCCTGGGGCACACCAGACGTTACGGCTGTAGGTGACGATGTGAACCCATTCACTACAACAAATTGGGTGCGATTCTGTAAATATGAGGCAAACCACCTAGGAAGATTCCCTTTTATGCCGTTGTAGGATAGCTTGTTCAAAAGCATCAAATGATCCACTTTATCAAAAGCTTTCTGGAAGTCTGTATATATTGTGTCAACTTGCTGTGTCTCATCTAAAGATCGAAAGAGGTAATCAGTAAAAATAATGAGATTAGTAGATGTGGATTTACCTGTAACAAAACCATGCTGTTCGGACAGTATCGAATTTTTAGCAGACTCATAAACCCGGGAGTGAACTAATTTTTCAAATACTTTAGGGATACACGACAAGATTGATATAGGGCGATAATTCTGAATATTGTCTTTCGGGCCAGATTTGTGGATAGGGGTCACGTTTGCTACTTTCCATCTCTGGGGGAAAATTCCTTCTTTCAAACATTTATTGAATATGAGCTGTAGCGGCAGCGCTAAAGCAGAACTGGTTCTTTTTACGAAAACTGGGCTGAGTAAATCGGGACCAGGACCTTTAATAGCATCAATCTTATTTAGGGCTGAGCGTACTTCGTCAATTGAAAATGTAATGCTAGACAATGTATTAATAGAGTTACTATCATGAGACTGTTCAAGAGTGTCTAAGTTATAGCTATTTGGTGAATTTGCCTCAAACACAGATCGAAAGTAGGTCGCGAACATGTTACATATCTGGCCTGGACAGTTAGAAGTTATGTTTTCTAACTTCATTGCTTGTGGATAGCCTGCGTTTGTTTGTCTTAGATTCGCAGAATATTTCCAGAACTGTTTAATGTTATTACTAAGTGAACTTTCTACGCTATGTGTATAGTTATTAAAGCAGTTTTGAATCTGAGTTTTAGCCCTGGCACGCAAGAGTGAGAACTCCTGATAGTCTCGTTGAGACCCATATATAGTCCAACGATGGTGAACTTTACACTTGCGTCTCAGTGTACCAATCAGGCTTTTTGAGAACCAGCTGGGGTAGCGTGTACTTTTAGGTTTAGATAAAGGAACAAAAGCGTCGATGATTTTATATATTTGTGTATAAAATTTAGAAACACAGGTTTCAGGATCATGAGTGAGTTCTGACACCCAATCGATTGAGTTCACTTCGGATATTATTTTATTATAGTCAGCTTTATAGAAGTTGTGTTTCGGTCTTGTAGCCATACCCAACGTTTTCGGTTGCGATAGGTCAAGTATTATGGTTAATGAAGGATGATGTGGCACATTGTGAAGCAAGTGATCCATGGGTTTGGACAAACGACATTCTTGTATATTGCTGAACACTAAATCTAAAGTTCTGTTGTTTTCATTCAAGACGTGATTGAACTGCCTGAGATTGGTGAAAGCCATTGTACAGGAAAGCAATTTAACAGTTTCGCTATCGCAGCTAAGAGGTGAACTAGCAGGCATATTATCGATAAATGACCAAGCGACGCCAGGTATGTTATAATCGCCTATTAACAGTAATTTGCAGGGACACATACTGGAAAAAATGTCTTGTACTTTTAACAAATGTTTTTCATAGATTTCTTTTTTGGATGAAGGCGGTAAATAACAGGCACACATTATTAAGGTATCTGCAATTATTGGAATCTGAAGATATATTTCCTCAAGATCGTTCGCTTCCAAGTCCAGGCGCCTAGTAACATTAATATGTTTTTTTACTGCAATTAAAACACCGCCGCCACTCTTTTTGAGTGAGGTTTGTAGGTTACGGTCACGTCGAAAGAGATTATAATCGCCGGTAATGATCTCTGCATCCTGTATGGAATCATTGAGCCAGGTCTCAACCATAACTATAACATCGTAGTTAGAGGACAGTAAATTCATTCGTAATTCGCTAAGTTTTGATTTGAGACCACCACAGTTCTGATAGTAAATAGAGATGTAGTTATTATTTATAACGAGGTGAATCATTAAATGAGGTATAATAATAAATCAAAGTGTTGCTCCCTGCTGCAGTCAATACATAGAAACACAATTTAAAATGTAAAATATTCCATAACTTAGTATACCGCCATATACGGCAACATAGTCACATTTTTAATAGATCGTTTTCACTACGAATATTAATAACTCGAGAATCGTCAGTTTTTCGCACCATTATATTAGCGTTTTTAACCCATACGTATTTATAGCCCTTTTCACTAGCCTGCATGCGCGCCTCAACAAATAAAATTTTTTTCTTCAGAGTTAAGTGTTCATTTATATAAAATCGTTGAACCCTCGCAACGTCAGCTGCAGTAGTCTTGGGAAAGAGATCGGCGGTAGAGAGCTCGCGGCGAGCGCGCGCCGCCGCGATGACGTCGTCGCGTAGTCGCCTGCTATTGAGCTGGATGACGATATTTTTCGGACGGTCGCTGGGTACATTGTGTGCCGTGCGGTGAATAGCTTTGATTTTATCATCTGAAAGCGGTATTCCAATTAGCCTTCCAATATCGCCGGCGAGCTGCACGAGATTTTCGCCTTTCTTTTCAGGGATATTTTGTACTTCGATGTTACAGATACGCGCAGACTGGTCCAAATCGTCGAGTTTAGTCTGCAGGACGTCCAGGTCTTTCCGAAGGCGTTCATTCTCGAGCCTTAGCTCGCTGTCATCTTGTACGTCCATGGAATCAAGTTTTTGGTCCAGTCGCTGTACATTTTCCTCGCACTTTGTAAGTCGGTTATCGAGTTTTTCCAAGTCGCCTTTTATACTCTTTGTCGCCTCGCTGATTGCTGCGTTGATGTCGTCGCGCCACTGCTCACGCAGCTTTTTAAATTTGATGTCTAAATAAGCAGTGAGTGCGTTAGTATCAACGTTCAAGATCGAAGTGTTCTCAATGTTCTCATCCAACGGCTGTTTTGGGGAGCCGATCGTGGAGGTAGTAGAAGCGGACGTTAGATTTTTTTTCATTTTACATGCAGGGCATTTCCATTTAATTTTATTCATGGGAAGAATTTTTTTAAAATCTGATTCTTGCATTTCGGCACAATTGTAGTGCATGTGTTGTTGACAACCAGAGCATTTGATCGCATCTTTCTCTGCTAGAGGTTTCGGGCACTTGCCGCATTCCATATTGGCAACACAAGTAATTATTTCACGAATATTTATTTATATTTCAATTTCCCGTACCACGAACCGCGGCGATACGTAAACGACAGCACTATTGCAGTAAGATATCACGAAACTCAGCGATACGTAAACGACAGCGCTGTCACAGTAAAATATCTTGGTATCGGGGCGAGTCTCTGCGCAGTCTGCGGGTATATAAGTCGCGCACTTGTTTACGTTCGTGAGCGAGTAGTTGAAAAGAAGTGAACGGATTTTTAACACTGTGATAACTTTACTGTTTGTGGTAACTTTTGAGTGCTGTTTAGTTTAACAGAAAGATGGAAACACACACTACACACTGGTATACTGTACGAGTTACAAAAACAATAAAAGCCATTTTAAAAGTTAAGATAAGATGGAGCAGTTAAAAACACTGTTGTCGTTCGCGAGACGTAGGTAAGGTAGCTGATCTAGTTAACATAAATAATGATTGACACAGCTGATCAATCGATAATATTTTCATAAACTTTAAAACCTCAATTATTATGTACAAATGTTAATTAAAATAAATACATGTAAGTAACTATAATGTATGCATTCAGTAAATTAATTTTAAATAAAAACAAAACATTCTCACGAGAAATCCGAAACAACAAACAAAAAACTTAACAGAGTCAAGTTTCGTAGTGGGCCATTAATCAGAAAAAGTGATTCGCTGAAACCAAAGAGAATGGAATGTGTATAGAGAATTACTGTCGGTGAATTTTGTAGTCGCGAAGGTTATGCTGCCATCTGTTGACGCAGTATTGAAACTAAAGATGAAAATGTATAAAAATATCCATAAAACTTATATATTTACATATAGACATAAAAGATTTTTATTAATTTTGGATCGTCATGTGCTTTGATCCGTGTTTTTTTACATTGATGTGCGTTAGAATTGTTAAATATCAAGGGAGTGGCGCCATCTGTTAGAGAGTAACTTTGTCTTGATTTCCGAGGCGAGGGGTTTCTTTTGACTTTACTTGTCTTATGGGAAGCACATCTCTTTGCTAAAACTACTCAAGATTGGTACTCGAGTTTAAAGGAAATAAATAACAAAGATCTTATATTGAAGTGCGCCTAACGCGTCAAATGCGTCAAACAAGTTTCGTTAATGTCTTTTATGGTTATAAATACCCCCACGCCAAGCTGGGAACTGGTTATTCTATTTTTGTCCGTCGGATTGTCACGATCTCTGGCTCGCCCGTAGACGTTAAAACAAAGGTGTTATTTTGACGATTGGATGTTTGACTTTACGTAGCTACTATGCTGCTTTTTGTCAGACTGTTCAATTGTTAGTTCAGTGTAAATACTTACGTGTGTTTTGGTGTTTTTTGTGTTTTAGAGCCAGATTAGTGTCTGATTGCACGGTCAATCAACCGGAAACGCCTAACCTAGCGGTGATAAACAGGCTTTTCCGGGAATCCAGTAGAGTGTTAGGTCCAGGTCGCGAGAGGGGCCTGGCGTCAACCTTTTTACCTACACAGGTGACGATTATACCTCTTACGTTCTCTTCAAGGTCTGACAGAGGGATGTGAGGATCTCACGTGTGGATCATTAGGAGTAATCTTTACTCACTGAAATCTGTTGGTAATTGAAGAAGCGTGGTCTTGTTATATATATTTATATATTCACATTTTATATTTGGAATAGGGCGCCTTATTCGTCAGTACCCTTGGCTACGGCCTACACTGCGGAGGGAGGCAATCACACAGACACTAGGGTTTGCAATACCTCGGTTTTGTCGGCCGAACGTTTACAGCTTAAATTAGGGTCCCTCTTACACACACTCCTCCCTGTAAAGATAGAGGTTCGCCTCTAGATTTACACATTAGAATAGGGACATTGGGGTAGAGTTAGGGTAGAGTCATTATTTGGGAGTTAGGGTTATTTATTATTTCTTTCTTTATTATTATTTATTCTCTCACATATATTTTGGTTACACACAGTGTTAAAATCATTAGAGTGTTAACTGTTTTAAAATACAGAATAAAATTAAAGTCTAGTTTCAGTAGCATATGGATGGGTTACTGAGGCTTGTACATTAGATATGATTTAAAGGTAATACATTATTATATTGGGTGAGATAGGGGAACAAAGTTATTTGAGGACATACTAAATAATTTTGTTATAGGGAGCTAGTGACAGGCGAAGCAGTTCACTAGTGACAATTTGAGCTTTTCTATATCGGGGTAACTAAGGGTATTAAATCATGTTTAATAGACGATTGCTTCAGTATTCCATACATTTATAGTAAGAATATTCAGATGAGTTTCTTGGCATTTCTTCTTGTCTGAAAATAGGTTCCGAAACGCAGATAAAAGTAAATATTACATAGTGCTTAGGAATACCTATTAAAAACAAAACAAAATAAAATAGGTATTATTTAGTTTAGAGACCCGTCTTCATCCGAGGCGTGACAGTAGATAAAGTATGTTTGTACGTATTAATATTTGCATCATTTACATATAAATATTTTCCTTTAGCTAGCTAGGTTAGCGAATGGATATAAAAGGAAAATATAATTACAAACAACAAGGGCTTATACTACTGTTCATGGTAACTGGTCACGGTAGGGCTCGGTAGGAGATAAAATCTAAAAAATATAATTTATTATTTATTCTTCATATGATTTTGTTTTTCATACGATAGTGTTATAATATATAAATTACAGTAGCAATATTTACAATTACATAGGGTATTTTAGGGGTAATATTTTGAATCCAAATCTAATCAGTCTGCACATAAAAGACGATGGGTACTAAGGTTCACAATGTATTAATTTCACTAGACGATCACATGGCCAAATTAATCTATTTTTCTTAATTTATAATCAATTCTGGTTGAGTTCTATTAAAGTAGATTAGTTAGTATAGGGTTAAGGTACATGTTTACTTAGTAAAGTTGTGTATAAGAATTTTGTATTAATCAGTTCGGAATTTTTATCGAAAAAGAAAGTTTGAACGAAACATATCGTGCGAAAAGAAAAGATATTGGCTTCCTGTCCACGATGAGTATAATCAATGGAATCCTTTCCTTTTAAGATACCTAAGTAAGTACTATAATGGAAGCCCTTTAAGCTACGCTCTTGGACTTAAAATAAATTTTAAAATGGAAAAATTACTGTCTTGTGTCTGACTTGAACTCACGGTTTCTGGATTGATACCTACTCCAGCGCTCTGCCAACTGACAAGACCTAATCCATAGCCAGTGAATCTTTCCACCATATAAATTTATTCTACGTTTAATAGCATCGTTCGCAGACGTTTCTGCTTGTTAAAAATTAATTTACGCTGTTGGATGTTTCATAATCATTTCAGTGATCGTATATATTTATACCTAATAGCTGATGCAGTAATTTACGTGATAAATAAACGTCACTTTTCTCACCGTTCGATAGAAAGAGACGGAAATCGCCATTATCACTTCGATAACTACGCCCATCATTCGCCCGCTGGACTATTTCTTTTGACTTGACTCTTGACTCCGTCATAACCCTCATTACTTTAGTCACTTTCTATGTTATTTTTTCTCGTTGAAAGTCAAAAGGTTAATCTTCCAGTGACTTTATGTTCCTCGTTCTTGCTATTATTGGAATGTTGCGTATTGGCTGGTGAAATTTACTCATATTTCTAAGGATACGAACTTACCCGCTCTACACCGCTGTGGCTTTCGTGGAAATTGCCACAAAGTTTCTTGGCTTTGCTTTGATCTAGCTTAACATTTAATCCCATTTCATATTAAAACGTTTACTAGATCAAATATTCCTCTATTCAATAAGTTACATCAAAATTTGATGAAGTACTTTAACTAAGTATTTATGTATATTTGTTAATAAGCTATTTGAGGTGCTTCAATTTGATGAATAATAATTCTATTTTGTACACGGAACGTTAGTTATACCTATAAATACCTGCCTATTCTATTAACTTTTTGCAATTGCCGTCTATCAAAGCGATGGCTGGACGACCTTTGGAAGATTGCGGGGCACTACAGAATACTGCAAGTGCTGTTAGCACAGAACCAGTACAAGTAGTGTACCTACTCGAAGAGAGCCCTCAGTAGTGAGCGATAAAATATAGAATTGATAATGATGATGACTACTTATAAATACTTAACAATTTATTTTATTTTTGAAGAGACCTCGTTATCGTTGTACGTCAACTGTAAAAAACATGGGTGTACATTGTACAAATCATCACAAAAATATGTCCCATAACTCTTATGTCAATGAATTAAAAACTATGGGACATAAACTTCTGCTTGTTAAAAATTAAAACTATGGGACATATTTTTGAGTAAGATGTCTACAATACCCATATTTTTACAGTTGACTGTACAAACGCCAAACAATTGCAATTCGTATTGCCATTTTTAAATTTGAAAACAGTAAGGGAATTCAAAAAGCAAAGAAAACAAGTGCTTTTTGTTTTCTTTGTTTAACGTTGATTATTTTCTTGAGGCCTCGAAGATAACGAGCACTCTTTCAAGGCGCTGCCTCATTTCCCAACAGGTTTCTTTATTTTTAATTTTTGGCGTCGACTCCAGTTTAAAGCATCTAATGACGTTACCAACCAGGGATTAATATTGCGGTAAAAAAAATATACGGATAATATTATACTGGTGGTTGAAATTATTTTAGTTCCGCGATGTCACAAAATGGTTACGGTCACAAATAAATCTAATTGCCGCGACAGAATATAATGAATAGAATGAGTCGGTACTTCCATATCCCACTTGCATGTTCAATTCCCCCTAAGTGTATAATTTTTAAGATAAAAACCATCTTCATCTAAATCGATGCATCAGTTTAAGCGTGAAGGGGTAATCAGTGGCGGTACTTCCATACAAGCCCAAAAGCCGGGCTTGCCTTAGTTGCCTTACCGAAATTACGTAGTTATAAGATCAATAATCAATATAGATTATTTTTCAACCGCGCGCAAAATGAACCCGTATTATTAAATTCAAGCTACAGCGCGCGGACCGCGGCGCCAGCGTGTTGCAAATTTTTGCCATGGTGGCGCCTCGTCCGCGCGAAATAAATCAGCCGTAGGATGTTCTAGCTATCCTGCTCGCACTCGTTGGCTTGCAACCGGGCTTGCTTTTTCGTCCCGCTCTTGGCCCTCTAAGCCTACAAACCGCCATAGAACGATGTAACTATTTGTTGGTATGTATATCAATTTTATAAGGCGATTTAAGCCTGGCTTTTGGTGTGAAGTTAGCTGCATAAGTTCGCACGGGCACGCGTTTACTTCAAGTGTATTATTATTTAGTCGAGTCGAAAGTAACGAAAGCTCAATTTATTTAAGTGAATTTGAATTAAGTAGTGAATGTGGATTTGTTCGTTTGTTGTGACGTTTATAAGTGTTAACAAGGGATGATGTGTCCAAGTATTACTCAACGAAGGCAAGGTAAAATCGTTAAACTTTGTAGAAAAACAGCCCGACAACACACAACAACACCCGACTTGTGTATTCTCAGATAAGTCAGTCGCATTAAGAGAAAATTTTGTACAGCCGTTTACAAAACACAAGGATTGTTGTTTTACTCCAATTAAGGCGTAATTAGAGTGACAGAGAAAGAAACATGCAATTTGCAAACTTCAGTGTTCGCGGTAGGCCCTATGATAAATGTTCGTAAAATTCTATCTAGTAGTACCTAGTATGCCCTGTGCGCTATGATAGCTCGCCGCGATACGCTAGCAAATTCATTCGAGTCCAAAGAGTGAGATTGGACATTTAATACGAAAACATATCTTTCGGCTTGCGTTACTCCGAAACCGTAGGCACACCACTGGGGGTAATAGACAGATTTTCGTGTTTGTAACATTAATAGGGATTAGATTCCGTCTAAGCTAACTCTGCACCAATTGAAAGAAAAAATAAAAACAAGATATACACACGAACATTCAAAAAAAAAATTACGGTTTATTAAAATTGAAAATGTATGGCGACACTTCCAGATTTTGTGCGCAATTAGAGTTACATCATTTTAATCCAGAGGGCACATTAACCCTTTAAAGGATCAGATAATAAGAAACACTCAATTCAGACCAAAAAATTCTCCTAAACCGCGGCCTACAGAATTCTCAGCGGACGAGATAACAAAGATACAGCTCCTAACAACACTGTAGGTACTAGCTCTGAGCTAAACACAACGTTCTGGAATGTTAATGGTCTGACACATACAAGCCATTTTGCGGCTATAGCCAGAATTAAACAATAGGGCACTATTAATCATTTTTTGAGGTCAGTGTATAAGCAACAGAATGAAGATACTTCAAACGTTTTGGCTAAGTTTTACTACGAGGATCGTTACTAGGATTATATTATAAGACAAAATTAATGGAAAACAAATAAAATAATGATACCTATTGTTTAAGTGGGTCTAGACAAGTTGAAAATCGTACATCAAAAAACGCCAAAGGAAAATAAAGAATGTATCGGGATGACGAATGCTACTTTAGTCTGTTGTATCTTTAGGCATTTAAATAAAAGTAAACAACAATTTGTACATTTTCGGGTAGTTCAAACATATTTATTGGTTAACCGACCAATTACAAAACCGCCTGGATCAGTCACTGAAAGATCTGACTTTAACCTACCTACATTATTTGATCGTGTAATGTTTTCTTCTAGCTTAAGGAGCCTAAAGATACAGAGTATAAGTCACGTGACTATTTCTATACATTATTTAAGTTTCGATTGGTGTTTTCTATCAACGACAGTCATCTTGGCTAGGCTCCCAGGCGTTTTGCAGGTGTAATCGTAAATTTACTATTTAAGTTATACTTATTAAAATACCTACCAGCGAGATTCACAGGGACCGAACATTTATAACTTTCGCGTTTTGAACATATAAAAACGTTATTTTATCGGCTCTATTGGAAATTTATTTTGTTTACGTTTTGATGCAGGTTACACTGGTTTTAAAATTATGTATAGCAACACTCTTAACAATCCATCGGTGGACATTATGCCTTTTGTAATAAGGTTTACCGATGGACAGTTAACAGTATGGGTGAAGGTACTACCGCACATAATCAAATACTCTAAATAATTATGAATTTCCCAAACCAGATACTTATTGACATTTTTTAAATGAATAACAAAAAAATAATCTTGTATCAGTAAGTCATTCTCCAATAATGGTTAAAATTGTGAAGGTTATAAAATAAAAGGGATTTAAGAAGTAACAAAACAATGAGGCATTGTGATTTTTGAGCGTAAAAATCTTTTATCATAAAATTTTGCTTACCTATAGCAATTTTACTCACAAGTTGTTTGTTTTTATATGTTTTTTATTTTAAAATAAATAATATACAAAGTAATATGCTGTACACTAAACCAAACACTTACAAATCACGGATACACAAAATAACTTTCTCAGGCTAAACACCTATAAAAGTTTATAACATATGCCGGATTCGCACTTTAAGATACGTCAATTAATAGATCTGAAAACGATATGGATTAGATGTGTCAGAGTCAAAAGTGACGTATTTGTTTGAAGAAACGTTACATTTGACACTGACATATCTAATCCATATCGTATCTAGATCTATTAATTGACGTATCTTAAAGTGCGAATCCGGCATATGTTATAAACTTTTATAGGTGTTTAGCCTGAGAAAGTTATTTTGTGTATCCGTGATTTGTAAGTGTTTGGTTTAGTGTACAGCATATTACTTTGTATATTGTATATTTATTTTAACCCTACAATGCACGACTTTTTTGTTTTGAGTTTAAAATTATATGTGATATATATGTGTTTACTCTTAGGAAAAAATATTAAAAAAAATATACAACGCATATTTTGGGAAATAAAAGGTTTTTTATGTGTATATGCCACATTTTCGTTAGAATCGGGCCGATACATTTATCGAAATATTTGTGATAACTCACAGGTTGTAGCAAGATGTTACAAATTTATTACAATCGATTTATTTCCTCACCTTAATCCATTGCAATAAATATAACATTTAAGAACTCGCCTGTATAGTCACGGACTATACTTTCTGAGCCATTTATGTCTAAAGGCTTGTAGGTTGTAGCGCGTTTATGTGTTTGTATAACGCCATTATTATTTTGCCTAAAATTACCTCTCAAATCTCAAATTACCCCATTTCACGGTTACCTTTTTATGGCCGTAAGTGCAGCCATTTTTGGGATAATCCAGACTGTAAAAACGCAATTTGCAAATTTAAATTTGCTTCACCATTCATTACACCCGTAATAGCCATTGGATAAAGGGTCCGAAAGGGATACAAAACAGATAATAAAATTTCAATACATACAATCTTTATTGCACACTTCAATACAGAAAACAATACAAATGAATACAGTAACCAAGTAGAGGTAAACAACAGGCAATCTTATCGGTATAAAGCGAAGTCTTCTTCCAGACAAAATTTAGGTATCTAGCGGAAATTAATAAATGCACGTCATGTCAGTAGGTCCAGACGCAATAAGAGAAATGTACTTATTTTTTGGTAAAATCATATACTATACAATAATGCAGAAATGCTTCAAATAATACTGAAAGAAAAGTCTCGCATAATTATTATCAGCAAAGCGTTTATTCGTCATACTCTCAAATTTTAGCAGAGCATATTCCAAAGCTCTTTGCTACTGAATTTCAAAATATTAGACGTAATTTTAAAGGTCCAGCCTTTCAGTGACGCTACTTGTGAAATTTGAATCGACATTATAGCTACCTATGTATATATATGTAAAGTATTTTTCACATAAATCTTGGTTACGGTGACAGCTACATTTATTATCTAAATACAAATTTGCGGTTTAAGGTTTGATACCTTTATTCAGAGTTATAGTTACAGAATAGTTTAAGTTCAAGATTATAAATTATAAATTAAAACTGTCACGTTCCCAAGCTACGTGAACAATATTATAAAGAAATAAAAAGGAAATAATAATAATGATTTTTTCTCAAGTAAAATTGACTATTTCATAAATAAGGGGTTTAGTGTTTGAATGCAGCGATTGGGATGCGGATTACATTTTTAGTAATGCCGGTAATCAAACTGAATAATATGACATCACAAGTCGATCACGAATAACTTTGTTTACCTTTGATTCCGACGTCTCGCTTGCAGAAAACCGCTGCGAAATTAAAAATAAATAAAATGATCAAGCCTTGATAACATTTTATTTGAAGCGAAAGGCATAAAGTGTTATATTCATAGCCTAGGTTTTCGGGGATAAAAACATACGAGTGCTAGTGTAACTTAATCTGACAGTCGACTCAATTTCTAAGTAGCAGGCGCACACCAGTCCACCAGTGCAGTCGAATTGGAATCAATGGCATTAGAAAATAGAACTGAATTTAATTTGTTTTAGTGTCGAACGAAATAAAATAAAAGCAACTCTGTTCCATTTAACAATGAATTTAATTTAATTGTAGGTAATTAGTACTAGTATTAGGACGTTGGATCGCTAGAGGTTAAAGATAGGTTACATTACAAGCTAGCAAATCTAATCGCTCACCACAATGTACAGTCGACGTCAAATATATGTTTACACTTTTCGCCTTATTACAAAGGAGTAAGGTGCAAAAGTGTAAACATATCTTTGACGTCGACTGTACCGAATCGCTGGCAGCGATCGATTCATCCCGAACTCAATAAAGAGGATAGTGTTATCTCCAATATATCATTTTGACATGTGATTTTTGTTACGTTATAAGGAAAATGATAACACGCACCCGTAACAATACATCATAAAAACCGGTCAAGACCACGTAGGGTCATGTTAAGTGGAAAAAAGGCTACTTTCCTACCAATCAAATCAGTTTCTTTTTTAGAACTGCCAAAACGATTTGCTAATATGGAATTTATATGAAAATGAGATAGTGACGTCACGGTCAACTAAACTACTTTTTATATTTCAATCTGATTTATTAAAAAGAAATTGTGCTTAAAAAAAACTGCTATCTACATATGTTTTTCTAATAATTATTTGGTGCTAATTTCCTGCACAGTGTGAAATAATTTATTTAATGTAGAGGAAATATCCCCATTGCGTAGGTACTTCCGTATCCGCTATTCACCATAAAACACAAAATTAAAGTGAAATATTCAAAGTAAAATCTGATGTCCACACGTTATGTCATAAGAGAGATCGGACAGATTGGCGTCATTGCTCGCAATAATGTGGACATGGCTCCAAATTTGATTAAATAATTAATCATTTAATTTTTTTATTACCTGAGATTTAATTTTGTTCCCTAGTCAATAAATAGCACTTAAATAAATTAAATATATTTTAAAAACATGCTGATTATTTTCTTTAATAAATTTACATTATAAGAAATCTTTGTGTTATTTATTGATTAGGAATCAAAATTAAACCTCAGGTAAGAAATTAATGAAATGATTAATTATTTAATCAATTTTGGAGTCATGTCTACATTATTGCGAGCAATGACGCAAATTTGTCCGATCTCTGGTCATAACTGCCGTAAACGCGAGGCTCTCATTTTATTACAATTTATGAAAGGATTTGTTGTAGGTAAAACCATAAGCATGTTGAATCACTTGTAACTCTACTTAATATGCTTATATTGCCCTGGGTTTCGCTAAATTAATTCAAGCACGTTCTTAATAAGCTCAAAATTATTTACTATAATGTTAAGTATATTTAAAAGTACCTATGTTTCAGATGTAGGTAAAGTTATATTCTGCTCTGTATAATACATTATTTTCACATTCAAGCTCCAAGTTTTTTTTTGCATTGAGAAGAAAATGTTAAATAATTTATGCTTTCCGTGACACGGTTCCGCATAACGTGGTGCCGAGAAACATGAGAATCCCATTCCAACTTTAGCAGTGGAAAGCAGCACTTAGACTTCATACTTTTCAGATTTTAAATTAAGTATAAATAATTTTAGTATTTTGAGTAGGTACATTGAAACAAACCAGGTTCATAACAAATTTACTCGAGACCAATTCAGATTTTACAAGTTATTATCATGTTGAGCCCGATTCAAAATATAAATTTGTTATGGTTTTGATCTTGTTTTGATTCAACCTTGAAGATCGGTCACGCTTATTGGTGCATGTGAAAATTGTGAAAATCAATGAAAGTCGTGCGTGATATGCGCACCAATCTGCCGTGTCACGCGTATCTCATGTAACTTTAACGCATTCACTGTCAGGGGGCGTGGCCTAGGAACAAACTTGTATGACGGTGGACGCATATGTGCGTCGGGGGCAGTGAATGTGTTAAAAGTTGAGTTTCGAGATAATTACGTTTAATGTTTTAAAGATTCAAATGCCGTTATTGTTAACGGTTCATGGTATTTTTTTATTTTTTTCTAATCTACATGTAGGAAATATGGTCACAGATTAGGCCCTTTATTTTTTTGCATAATTGGATAGTTTTCATTTTATTCGAATTAAATGATTCCGCATGATCAAGTCTTCCATACTATAGTGGTCACACGAAGTCATGTAAGTCAAGTTACATGACCGACGCGTGATCAGACGTGGCATGTATTACTTTACCAATATTGTTGTCGTATAATCCAAGCGCTCGGCCAGTCATGCCTAACTCCGATAACTTAAGAAACGATGGTGATATTTTGGTTGTGCCAGTCATGCAACTCAAGTTAACTGAGTTGTGCCTGACGCTATCGGCAAAAAAATGAAGTTACATGAGTTAGTCATATGCTTTTCTCAATAAATAATGAAGATTTTCAAAATTTTCTTTTATAAGATATATATTTAATGGTTTTTAAGACGATTTATACTGGGTTTTAACTCGACCGTTTGTTTTTACCGGGTTTTAACCGTGGCGATTTAACTCGAGTTAACGGAGTTGGGTGTGACACGGCAGCAATACTAAGACGACCGTCAAGGTCATATAAGAACAAGATGAAAACCAGAACAAATGTTTCATTTTAAGGCTCCAGATTATAATGTCGTCCTTTAAACCCAAATCATTTCACATTTTACTGGTTAAAAGGTTCCATCCACCAAAGGAAACCAATAAAGAAAACAAGCTCGTTGCCTCTAACCGCTAAAACTGATACATAATAAGCGACCTCAATCTCGGCGAGCCGAGAGTAATACGGAAAACCAATATATCAAGGGATCTTCAAAGGTTTTCACAAAATATAACGTTATCCTAAATTGCGCTCGTAACTTTTAAGGTTTCTTTAAAACGGTGCTCGTTTGGTCGAAATGTGTTCATGACGTTGTATCCATAGCGTGGCGATGTATAATCACAGGCGCATAGTGACAAAGTATTGAATTTATACTTAAGGGTTGATTTTGGTATACAAACTAGTTTTTTTTTGTATTTTTATAAAGCTTGTGAAAGAGGGACGATGGAACAAACCTATGATTGTTCTCTCTCTAACCATTGACATCACTTATTTTTTTTTAATAGCCATGTTCGTTTATTGTTACTATTATGATGGTCTCTTTTTATAATTTACTACATGAAGCAAGTTAGGGGGATATAGAGATAAGGTGACATTCAGATGTCAAATAGACCTTCATTACGTACTGTTGCGACATTACTGCTATGGGATTAACGCTGCCGCTGTATCATCTTAAACGAGATCTGTCGAAAATGAAAGTAGCTACCGTACCTAAAGATTAAACCAGGCGAGGCAGCTATTATTATACAAATGCGTGTGATCCCGGGGAAACGAGGGGGATCAGAAAGTCATACCGATATTGCACAGAGCCCGCACGTGAGTAAGCGGCCTTATGATGAAACCAAATGGCCTTATTTGAACACGTAAAAAATATGCAAACAAAACTCTAACTAGGTATAAAACTCCCGTGAGACTCGAACGTGTCAAAATTATTTTTGACAGTAAGTACGCTCGACATGTTTCGTTAAAAAAATTTAAGACCTTCTTCTCAGAACAACGACAGAACGGCCTTTACTAGTCAATCGCGTGACGTGTACGTACGTGTATTTTAATACAAATAAAATTCGTCTTAAGGTGACGTTCGGATGTCAACTGTAGCTATATTAATATTGCGGCGTCGTCGTTGCCGCCGCAGTATCTGTACCTATATTTAATTTCCGTGATGAAAAGACTGACGGTCGTATCGGCATTGCTTTCCTGGGTAAAATTAATGACGGATTGAACGTCATAATCGCGGCAGTAATGTTGCGGCGAACGTCACTCATTTTATGGAAGATTTGACAGGGACAGCGGCGGCATTGACGCCGCCGCTGTAATGTTGCAACAGTAATGCAGACTGCATGCAGTTGACATCCTGATGACACTTTAACAATTTACCATTTTATAGGGTTCCGTACCCAAAGGGTAAAAACGGGACCCTATTACTAAGACTCCGCTGTCCGTCTGTCTGTCTGTACAGGCTTTATTTCATGAACCGTGATAGATGAAAAGTTGAAATTTTCACAGATGATGTATTTCTGTTGCCGCTATAACAACAAATACTAAAAACAGAATACAATAAATATTTAAGTGGGGCTCCCATACACCAAACGTGATTTCTTTGCCTTTTTTGCGTAGGTAATGCTACGGAACCCTTCGTGCGCGAAGCACTCGCACTTGGCCGTTTATTTTTCAAAATGTTTCCTCATTATTTCACTTCAAGGCTGCCGGGAAAGTTTTAACTGCAAATCGTATACGTTCCGGAAAGTGTTCCTGATAGAATTATTTGAGGAAGTTTTGAAACCAACATCGATCATTTGCGCGCACACGTGTCCAACTTTATTAAGAAATCCACTTGGGTACGTACTGTGTTCTTTCACTGAAAGCAAAAACTTGTAACTGGATTGTACTTTATATTTGTAGTGTGCAGTTGATTTAGATAAAAGAATAAATTTCAACCAGAGAAGACGGTTAACCCCCAGCCGCGAGAATAATCGTCGTTTTTGTTGTTTATGGCGCGAAATATGGCTTTAAAAACAATTTATTTAGAAAAACATAGGTACTTATTAAATAAGCATTTTTATCTGTTTCATCCAGCCTGTTTTTACTTTTTGCATGAATATAGTTTTCCTTCAAGTTAAGGCTTTTCAAGTTGATTGCTGATGATGTGTCATGTCCTGTACTTAATGAAATAGTTTTAAATGTAAAATCTATTTTGGCTTTTAAATTATTACATTATTTTTAAGAATGTACTAACAGTAATGAGAATGAATGGATAAATGACAGCACCAATATGAGCTTAAGTTGCTTATCAAATAAGTACTTAATCCATTATGTATCTAGCCTGAGTTTAATTAGTCATCAGAATTGGAAAAAAGTCTAGTATATTGTTCTGAAAGTAATTTTAGGCCATTTAAAGCTTTATAATTTTTTCATTTTTTCATACAAAATATGGTACCATATGACACCGCTAGTCTATAATGGGTAAGTACGAACGCTATTACAAAGACAAGTTTTAAACCGTAGCTTTATAATAATTTAACAACGTCATAAAACTCATAAATAAGCCACATAACTGATAGTCCCATAAAAGCTTATTTTTTCAATAAGATAGCCAAGGAGACCCCAAAGAAATAGCTTATGAAGAAGTCATACAAACGCTTGTATACTTAATCAGTGAAGAAGCTTCAGGAAGGCATCAAAGTCAGACATTTCAATCTAGTAAAACCTGTTTGTGTTATGGTTCAAAAGCTATTGCAAAGTTATAAATAGAAGTGCTTACCAACATGGATGAATTTACTTTAAGCAACTTCAAACTCCCCACTTTATCGACCTCCTGTCGTGTACTGATCACAGTTGTTAATCAGTGAAGTTGACCGTGACATGAATGAGAAAGCAAATTGCCCAGCCCAATAGCAAACGAGTCAAAAGCTTCTTAGGCAAACTAAAGTAACATAAACCTCAACATTCGTAACAATTACGCATAACCAGAGGACACATTTATAAGCCTGAAAAAATATCTTGGGGTATTATTTAAATAGTACCTAAATAAAATAAGGGCCAGTTGCATTAACCACAATTGACAGACTGATCATTGTAATTCAGCAGAGAAATATGAAACTTTCCACACAATCATATTTAGCGAACGTTTTAACGATGACAGACGGTTTGGTGCAACAGACTCTACACTTACCGACTCTACAAAGTTACCTACGACATTGATAATCAAAACAAAATGAAATTAGGAGCATATTTCATTAATTTGTGAAAAATGTACAAGCATCACTGACCATTAGGTAAATGACCACTTTATTGAATATATTTTTTTAATTCATTAGGTTAATCAAAGGCATTTTTGCGCAGCGCACCTACGTTAATGGTTGCTCCTTCAGGTATAACACGAAAAAGCTGTTTCCTAAATTATTAGTGAAAGCGGGTAAAATATTTGTTTTTCGTTGTTACAGAGATTTATTAATAACTTACTAGTATACTGTTTTATGTAAAATGTCTAGTGAGTATTTCTTTGGAGGTCTTTGAATATGTGGTCATGTTTGTAAAAAAGGGTGAATGATAGAAATCCGCCACCATCTTGATTTTATCATTTTAAATCAGATCGTACTTATAGAAACTGGTACTTGAGAACTTTTAAGGTTCTTTCTATAGGTACATTTATCTGCGCTTTTATTTAAATTTAGAAAACTTGGAAAAAATATATTAAATAGTTAAGTTCGCTATTGATTCTTTAATTTGATTCCTGATTGGTGTTGCAAATTTTTTCTATGGCTCTGTGAGGTCATTTACCTCATTCAAAATTTAACAAAGCTGTTAAAGTTTTTATCAATATCCGTAAACAATCCATAGATTATACTCAGTTAAGAAGATAGGAAAAGTCAATCCAACTAAACTATTTGATTTGTGCGAAGCAAACACAGTGAAGCAAACACAGTGAAGCCCAGCCCTCTTGTATTGTATTTATTGAGAGAAATTGCTTCAGTTAAGTTACCACTGCTATTTCAATCAACGATGGAGATCAAATTACGATTTACGTTTTTCGCCTCTAGATTTTTTACTTGCTGATATTCTGTTACCGTTAAACAAAAAAGCGGCCAAGTGCGAGTCGGACTCGCCCATGAAGGGTTCCGTAGTAGCAAGTAACATAATAAAATTGCGGTTTACGATTGATGACGTATTAAAAAAAACTACTTACTAGATCTCGTTCATACCAATTTTCGGTGGAAGTTTGCATGGTAATGTACATCATTCACATATCACATATTTTTTAGTTTTATCATTCTCTTATTTTAAAAGTTACATGGGGGGGGACACATTTTACCACTTTGGAAGTGTCTCTCCCGCTAACTATTCAGTTTAGAAAAAAATGATATAAAAAACCTCAATATCGTTTTTGAAGACCTATCCATAGATACCCCACACGTATGGGTTTAATGAAAAAAAAATTTTTTGCGTTTCAGTTCTAAGTATGAAGAACCCCCAAAATTTTTCTATTTTTGTGTGAAAATCTTAATGCGGTTCACAGAATACATCTACTTACCAAGTTTCAACAGTATAGTTCTTATAGTTTCGGAAAAAAGTGGCTGTGACATACGGACGGACAGACAGACAGACAGACAGACAGACATGACGCATGACGAATCCATAAGGGTTTCGTTTTTTGCCATTTGGCTACGGAACCCTAAATTCAAATTCAAATTCAAATAATTTATTTCGGAAACATATGTCCATAGTTGTTAGTAACTAAAAACGACTTCAGCTGCATCCAAACTTATACATGTAGTAGTAGTAGTAAAACACTTTATTGTACAAAAATCAAAACAAAACAGGAAAAATAACATTCGTCATTTGTGACGTCCAGGCTCCGTTGTGTACTGGGTGATCAAATGAAACAACTGTTATCACTCGTGCACTCCGCCAGCCACCCGCTCGCCATGACACTTCTCCACGGAGTGAAGCTAGCGGGTAGTTGCGTCGTACTGTTTATTGTGTAATCGTCACATCTCTCCCTTTTTATAACGATTTATTTATTTTACTTTATATATTTATCATGCAACAATAGTTCAGTTTATCGTATTATCTTATACTTGCTAGGTTAATTTATTTTTCCAATCTAGGTATACTACCACCGGTTCGGAAAGGTTAACCTCAGACCCGAGAAGAACCGGCGTAAGAAACTCGGCGAGGTGTGGATGTATTCATTTTACAACAGTTAAATAATAAATATTTTCCAACACTAGCAAGCCTTTAAATCTGTAAAACTATTATTTACTTTTACAATTTCTTCTTAGGTGTCAGTCCCTCTCCTTCTCCTATTTGTAGTTTTGAGTTTTTTATTCAATTGCTTATAACTCAAAGATTTACTTTAAACGCCTTAATTACTACATTTTCCTTTTGATGCTTACACATTTCCAGGTATTTCCATTAGCATACAATATAATATTTTACTAATTAATACCTATTTCATGATTTAGGTACAATAACATTGTAAGCTTGCCAAGCGTCTTGGACATTAGTTACTTATTGGCAATAACTGATTGACTCAGTTTTACTTGTCTTGTATGATGTTAATATATATAATGCAATATAAAATACTTGTAGATAATCCAAGGTCAAATAAAGTAGGAATGTTACATTCGTTGTAGAGGTACCACGTCAAGTATGATTAGTTTTACTTGTGAATAGGTTAAACAAACAATAATCTATATAAATAGATTTATATATTATTAATTTGTTAGGTACCTACTAAGATTTACCTGCCTGTTTGACCATTATTATTATTTATTGCATTGCATACATATCTAATTATCGTTCTTTAATTATAATACTTGAATAATATAATCTTGACATCAATTAATCCAAATATTTATTTTATTCATTTTATTGCTCAAAAAGTAACACAGCAAATATAATATCGAATGTAATATTATTCTAGCAACTTACTTATGCGAAGAGTCATAATTACAATTTATGTTATGAAAATAATGTAACACTACTAATTGAAAGCTGATTTTTCAATTGAATTGTGATCAGTAAGTATTGTATTATTATTTCCACAATAATTACTGTCAGACTGTCACATAAATATTATTATTTGTACTTATACAATTTTTCTTCGGTTTATTTCAATTACTTGCAACATATTTTATAAACCTGAAACATAGGTATACACCTTGTATGTCTGCTTCCTATATCCTGCTATTGGTAAGTATGTCATTTAACTTCAATAAACATCTTCCAACGAACCAATGGAATTCCATTATTCTAACCATGATCCCATGAAATACTGAGTACACCAGAGTACAGTTCGAATGTTTAGGTACTATACCATTTTATCGTTACGTTTAACGTTTCTAAATGATAAGACCTAGGTTTTTGGTCTTTTGAGTCTTAGTGCTCAATTAGTACAATAAATGTGTACTCTTGGGTAGATCAATGAAGTGGTTCAAGCTACAACTTTAATCTACTAGTTTTACTTAATTAGTTAGCCTCAACAAATTAAACATTAGGCAAACTGTCATTGAGAGCGATCAAAATCACGGTTAATTCGAATACTTATTGTTTTTATTTTATAATGTGTAGGTACCTACACACAGTATTTAGTTATTTGTTTCTGTTTTGATTTAATGTATCGGTTCTGAGACTATGTATAATTTCTAATGTATGTATTGTCTCAACCGCATACCTAAGAGTTTTGGCATCCTTAATTATTGTAAGTTTATGCATGTGACTGAAATAAGGAAATATATTTTCCGGTAAAGTGCCTTTTTAATTACACTTAATTATAATTAGTCATCACATCACACACATCACTCATCTTCATCTGAGTAGGTGTACCTACTACCTAGGTAGTTAAAAAGGGACTTCGTCATCTACACTGTTAACCGACAAAAGTCGTATGTCTATTTACAAGACATTAGGTTAACTGCTGGTTACTAGAGTTTTTGCTGTTAGTACCTTAGTCATGGTTGCCTTGGGTTTAGTTTCGTAGTTTAGTTAAGTAAGCAGTGCTTCCTCACCGTGTAAGACTCCCCGCATCGCCACTTCAGTTTTTACAGCATTGACTTTAGGTACTACATGACATGATGTATTATGACAGGCCCAGCGTCTATTTACGTACCTGTTGTACTTGGGTTTGTAATTGAGCTTTGCCCTGATTATTATTCTATAGAATCATGTATTCCGGCTCTAAAATAGATTGGAATTGGGATTTATTATATGAAATCTGGGTCATATACGATTTTGAAGAATTGTATATCCTCATCTATTTATGGGTTTTATTTGGGCAGTTTAGGCATGCCTCTGTGTTCCACAATTTCCACGGCTACTTACGCAGAATGCATTATTACTCTTATCCTGGTCACCTACTTGTTTCTCTTAAACTATAATTTAACCTGTCTTCTAACTGTTCCAACAGGATTGCTACAACAATCTTTAACCGGAATACCGTCTAAGTCGTCGTATAATATATTTTTATATATACTTTGTTCGTTTTTATTTAAGCTGATACATTAAGTTCTTACCCATACGAACATCTGCAAAATGCAGTAAATTTATGATACGGGTATAGGTTAGAAGAAGGTTAAATTGTAATACTTTACAGGAAATGTTTTCCAACTGGCGTAATTTTTTTTTTGTATAATTGAAATCTACCCTGAATCTACATTAGTAGATATGCCTATTCCCGAGGCCATCCATCTATACCTACGCCTTAAGTTAACTGGAACAGTAGGCAGAGGCACTAAACTGCTTATTATATAATTTCGAATTCAATAAATACATTACATAATAGGAGGTCACTCTATACTAACATAATGTCAGTTTATGACTATTTTGCCTCCCTATTAAGTTTTGGTGGGCTAAAGAATCCGTCTAATGGTGGTATCTAGGACATTTTGGATGACCTAAAACAAGATACTATCGTTACTACCAACCAACACTATATCGCGTCAGTTTACTTTTAAGTACTATGTTGTACTAATTTGGACGACCTATAACAAAAGGTCCTATCGTTAGTACCAACCACCACTATCGCGTCTACTAGACTAGTTACTAGGTACATTTGACTCTTTTGGTTTGTTAGTACCAGTTGAACATTCAACTTACTAATTATTCTCTGTTTGTATCGTAGGTAAGTGTTCTGATTTCGCTTATAATTTCTTTTGTTTTGCTAGTACTAGTTGAACATTCAAC
Source organism: Cydia splendana (assembly GCF_910591565.1). NCBI lineage: Eukaryota > Metazoa > Arthropoda > Insecta > Lepidoptera > Tortricidae > Cydia > Cydia splendana. Next base: position 3,710,862 of record NC_085976.1, on the reverse strand, counting down.
CCACTACTTATTTATTTTGCTAGTACCAGTTGAAAGTTCCAACCTACTAATTATTTGTTTTGCTAGTACCAGTTGAAAGTTCCAACCTACTAATTATTTGTTTTGCCAGTACCAGTTGAAAGTTCCAACCTACAAATTATTTGTTTTGCTAGCAACAGTTGAACAATAAACCTACTAATTATTTGTTTTGCTAGTACCAGTTGAACAATCAACCTACAAATTATTTGTTTTGTTAGTACCAGTTGAACATTTCAACCTACTAATTATTTGTTTTGCTAGTACCGGTTGAACATTTCAACCTACTAATTATTTGTTTTGCTAGTACCGGTTGAAAGTTTCAACCTACTAATTATTTGTTTTGCTAGTACCGGTTGAAAGTTTCAACCCACTAACTATTTGTTTTGCTAGTACCAGTTGAAAGTTTCAACCTACTAATTATTTGTTTTGCTAGTACCAGTTGAACATTTCAACCTACTAATTATTTGTTTTGCTAGTACCGGTTGAAAGTTTCAACCTACTAATTATTTGTTTTGCTAGTACCGGTTGAAAGTTTCAACCTACTAATTATTTGTTTTGCTAGTACCAGTTGAACGTTTCAACCTACTAATTATTTGTTTTGCTAGTACCAGTTGAACGTTTCAACCTACTAATTATTTGTTTTGCTAGTACCAGTTGAACGTTTCAACCTACTAACTATTTGTTTTGCTAGTACCAGTTGAAAGTTTCAACCTACTAATTATTTGTTTTGCTAGTACCGGTTGAAAGTTTCAACCTACTAATTATTTGTTTTGCTAGTACCAGTTGAACATTTCAACCTACTAATTATTTGTTTTGCTAGTACCGGTTGAAAGTTTCAACCTACTAATTATTTGTTTTGCTAGTACCGATTGAAAGTTTCAACCTACTAATTATTTGTTTTGCTAGTACCAGTTGAACGTTTCAACCTACTAGTTATTACTTATACCAACTGCAGCATAGATGTGATGTACAGTTTACTTCTTGCAATTTATTTTTCTTGTTAGTCCGACTCCGACTTAATATGCAGGTTTCTCTATACGTTCCCTCATGTAAAAATATCTTAGTATTTAATTACATGACTAAGTAGGTCGGTATATTTTAAGTATGAACGGTAAATACACAACTCATAATAATCATGATTTCCGCGAAGGTAGTTTGATTATTTACCCTTTATATCATATGAATTCTAATATACGATTTTGAGTCAGAAAATAAACCATGTACCATCTGTATTTGTAACACGCAAACCATCAGCAGATATTCGTTTCTGTCATTACATGGAAAAATTCATGGCTAATACGTCGGTGCCACATCATAGGAATCATGTAACATGAGTAAATTATTTTTTGTAGTGACCCCAATTATTGATCTATCTTGCATTGATTACACTTTTGGATTTACATTTGGTAACCAGGCTCACGCACAGTAGCCATTGTCAAAGAGTTAGTGTAATAAGCACGCGTATATTTCTTCTTTGCTTAGTAAACATTCCTCCCGAGCTACGTACCATCAATTATTTACTCAATAATAGTTGTAAAGTTAACCACTGTTCTTATGTAAACAGTCGACAAAATCAACTGTGCATATACATAATTGTTTTTATTAACATTGATTGTAAACAAAACTATAAAATTATGTATAGGTACTAGATCTACGTTTTTACGGTAATATTTAAATTCTGCGTTAGTTCCTTTAATACTCCTCTTACGTGAGTTTGGAATTTCATAACCTACTTACGTAAGTACCGCCTTACAAAATGGTTGCAGTTTTAATATTTTCGTATTATGTACAACCGTACGTCACTCGTTACACAGAATATCACCTCGCCCAAAATTTTGTATTACCTGAATACAATCGGCAGCTCGGGAGGAAATGGACAAATACGGTAGCTATTAGGTTAGGATTTCCATACCTTAGATTTGTTTTTTTTTTCCCGCCACCGTTACCTTTCCTTTCCGTAATTTTTTTGTAATATTTTACCCTCGTCGCCATCTGTGACGTCCAGGCTCCGTTGTGTACTGGGTGATCAAATGAAACAACTGTTATCACTCGTGCACTCCGCCAGCCACCCGCTCGCCATGACACTTCTCCACGGAGTGAAGCTAGCGGGTAGTTGCGTCGTACTGTTTTTTGTGTAATCGTCACATCATTAGTACAAAGGCGAACTTATCCATTTAAGGGATCTCTTCCAGTTAACCTTTGAGCAATTGAGGGTAGTTTTACATGTATTGTTAAAACGTGCCTTTGCCGTAGACGTCCACGGTAAAGTATTATCTAAAGTGCTCATAAGTTGATCATAAGTACCTACTTAGTACCAATTAATAAAGTTAAATAATCTTTTACTAAATAAAATAATTGTATTTAGACTATTCGGTATTTCCCTGAGACTCATAAACGAAATACTCGTATTCAAAAGTATTTTGTTAGTCTGTAGACTGATCACCTGTAGTCAAAGACTTACCTTCAGAACTATGTATATCATTTGTAACTGCACTGTGAGACATTTATACGTATCAGAAAATTTAAGATTTAAGACTAACATTTTATAAATTGTCAGAAAGTACATAATAAAAAAAATATCAAACGAAATAACGCTTTTTGAGCACACCCTGATAACAATAATTATTTTGCAACATACAATGAATATAACCTAATTGACTTTTATTCTAATCAAAATCGTGTTTTATCAGTACTATCTGAAGTCTCGTAACGCGGTACAAGAAGCCAAATCCTGACAGTATCGCCATTCTTGCCCCAATACAATAACCTTCGACAATCGCTTCGGGACCCATCAATCTATCCTATATAGGTTGTTTATACAGAACTTGTACTTAAACATAAATATGAGTAAAGTGTTCGTAATCAAATTATTATGAAGAAAATATCTGATTACTTCGTTATTTGAAACTTATCTTTTTCTTGACAATTTGTTTGGTAACTTTTGTAAGTTTCAGAATGGTTTAGATAAGGTTTTTCAGTTGTTGTATTTTTTTGTAATTTGTTGATATGAAGTCAAAAAGCGTAATTACCATTGTTTTATTCTCGTATATTATATTCCTTCTTTAACATTTTATGTTAGGCTCAATCATTTAAATATATTTTAGTATGATGATGATGATGATGATGATGATGCTCTCCTGACCAATTTCGGCCACAGCGACTGTGTGCTCTGGAGTAGGCAATTTTTAACTCGTGTTATTAGAGTATAGCTGATCCACTCTCTGGTGCGCCCTTAAGTGGCTCACGTACCCTATCTTCTTGCTAAATACTCGAGCGCATTTTGGGCACGTCAGCACACCACCTATATAATTGTAAGAAATTGAGGCTGCCGGCCAAGCCTAAGCTCATCTTGTTTTTTGTCGAGCTCACTGCGGCGTTCAGCCTCAAAAACGCTAACTCGATCACGAATGAGGTGCCGCCATTCATGCCGCTGCGCTGCCTTCCGCTCCCAGTCAGAGGGCTCTAGTTTGCATCTCTTCATATGTGTTTTCAGAACATCCTTATATCGTAAGTATTGGCCACCGCTTTTACGCTTACTATTTTAATATATCACGATCACAAAAACTCATCTTCGCCCATGAACATTAAGTAAGCAATATTAAAAAACCACTTATACGCTGCCAACCTTTAAGAACTTTTAATATTAAAACAAGCGAGCTGCTAGCTTATTTTTGGGGTAAAGTACCCTAAGAAGTGAGGAAGAGCTTTGTTCCTTTCGATGAAACTTATTTATTCCAAATTTGCATCAGGCAAATATGTCCATAATTATCATAAATACCTTAAATACTAACATACATTTTATAAACTTAAAACTAAACACTATATATGCGACAAAACGGCGTGGCTCCGTTGAATCGGCTGCTTTTGTGTCGGATCGGATAATATATAACAATTGGATGCTGATAAGCAATAATGTGTTAACCCACATGAGCACCATTTTGAGAAAATGGCGTCCAAAGATTTTTCTTGGTTTTTGGGTGTTTGTTCTAAAGTTTAAATACATTGAATACTAGTTATTTATAATTATAATATTCGAAATAAATTTGAATTTGTCGCAATAATCCTCTTTATGTTTATTGCGAATTGCATGATGACGTGAAACTTTCTCAAGAACGTGTCATTATACTTAACACAGTTTTGCTAATTATGTTAATCTGCTCTTGAACTTATAATCAACATGTTATAGCACTTAACTTGTTGTTGTTTAATACTAATTTAATATACATTTTGTTTTGCAATAATCATTCAAGCCTCATAATGCATTGATATGATAAGTTTTTCGATTTGCAAGTATGATTCAAGTCTAACAAGTTATTTAAAATCATTATACTTATAAAAATAACATTATTTTACGATTGTGCATACATTCAAATTGTTGAACTTGGCATTTAAAATGAGTTGCTAAGAAAAACTACAGCATTTTGCGGTTTAGTTAAGTTTATTTCGGCAAACTTATCTCAAAAATAAAATCCCTTAAAACTAGTGTGACTACGCTTTATAAATACGTTATTTCGATCAGCTTTAGTTTTTATCTCTTGAAAACCGCAATAATTAACAGATTTGTACACTTAATTCGTAAAATCACTTATTATAGACACCATTTTTAGTACACTTACCTTTCATAGCGCTTCTGGTAATACAGAACCAACGGAATGTGATTTCCTCAATAATGAGTTAACCTTTCTTAAGTCATTATTGACATTTTAGTATGCGTTCTGCCCACTACTGCAATAAGTTAAGCTACTAAACGCATTAATGCAAAACAGACAACACGTGTTAACGGATTTGTGTTAACCTTTTTTCCTTATTTATGGATATTTATCAATTTCAAATCACTAAGGTCATTTTTGCAAAATGAAGTCGAGTGGTCCAGCTACAATATTGCATTAAAATCTCGTTTTTTTTATTTTTGTGGGTTGACACATTATTGCTTATCAGCATCCAATTAATATAACAGTACTCATTAGCGAAAAGAGAAAACAGAAACAGCACCTGCATATGCGAAGTGATAATTATATATTTATATATTTCTCAACTTCAACATAATAACGGAGAAAACAGAGGAAGCAGAAATTTTGAATATGAAAACAACGCACGCTAATTATTCATAAAGTAAATTCAACGATGAAAGACGTTTCTGAAAAGACGCATTGTGTTTAGATTACCTTGTATAAAAAAAATTGTACCTATTTAATTCAGACACATAAAATACAAAAAAAAATAGTTTTTACTGGTGAACTGACAACAACAAGGCGAGGAACTTTTCACGTTCAGTGTAAAAGTTTCAGTAGCCGCTATTTAGGATTTTGACTTAGAGAGAAATAATAAAAACTAATTATATGAAAACACTTTAAATACTGATCAAGTTTTGCAAATCAAATTGAGTCGCCGCTTCGGGTATAAGCGTCACTTGACAAGACAAAACATTAATTTAGACAAACTTCAAAGTGCCACATCCAACCAAATGGTTTGTTTTAACCGTGAGCGAAATAAACTCGAATATTTCTCATTCAAAATATTCGACACTTGGCAAAAAGTTACCAGCCTGCGAGCTGCGTAATGAACGAACTTGAGTCACTGAAAGGGTTAAAACTGTTAAAGTCTCGACTTTGTTATGTTGAAAATTAGTAATTCATTACATAAATTGAGCTTACTTTACTGGGTTAATGTTCTGAGTAGAAGTTGGAAGTTAAAAGCCAATAAATATATTATTTAATTTATTCCCGACCCGAATTGTTGCTAAAACCATGAATTTCGAAAGTAGGCAAATCTTTAGTAATCTGACAAAGAGCTTGCAATAATGAAATTACCAAGAGTTATTGATTGGAGCAGATTGTGACTCATTTGAACTTATATTGTTCAGTACTTTAAAATAAGTAATAAGTATTTTTAGGAGTACCTACAATCGGATTTTGCATATTTCAATAATAATTCTCGATTTTATATTAAAGGAAAAAATGGAAAAAAATAGTTTTCTCCTTTCCTAACGTATCTGCTTGTAAAAAAATTGATTTATTAATATTTTAAATTCAACTACGAAATTTTTGTCAGCGAAAACACTCATTGTGTCCAGGGACACAACCCAATATGAAAATATTCCTGACAGCAGTGCCGAATACACATTTGATGCGTATGGGAATCCCCCGTTTACACTATACATACAGTCATACATATTTGACATGCATACATACTCGAACTATTTCCGTGGTAAGGAGTATCTACCCAGTGGTAAATTTTCCTTAACGTTCAAATTTCCTACTTAATTGTTTTTATTAAATAAAACATAAACACTGATTTAAACTTTCACACGTTATTAGATCGTATAACGGGACTTAAACGCGTATTTATTTTTTAAGATTTACCTCCGACCTTTCGAGGACGACGTTGTCCCCGTGGTCTCATCCCTAGTGCGCAAAATGCTCAAGCTGATAAACAAGACCAAGTGCGGGTAGTTTGAAAAACTCGCGCGGCTAGTATGAATCATGGTATAATGATATACTCCGCCTGGTACTCTATTCCGAGATTCGCGTATGACCTAACTGACACGGGCCTACGTCATCATGCTGTTTACAGGTTCTCAAACTTTAAAATGTGGGAGAATTTTAACCAACGGTGAAAATTATTTTAACGGCATTAATTTTAAGTTATTCATGTAGAAACATAGTAAAATAAAACAAATCTAATGTATTAAATTAAACTTTATTTATCTATACAAGACAAACGTTTAAAAAACTAATTCACAGTTACTCATTAATTACCAAGCTTACGACGTGAAAAGTTTGGAAAACACTGCGACTGCTGACACTGAGCGAGAAGGAAATAACAATTAACACGCGTTCGACAAGGATGACGGTCAGGGCATGAAGTTATCTAGATCCGAATTGTCAAATGTGACAGCGCTATCCTGTGTTGCCAGTAATGTAAACAGAATTACCCGAACGTCTGAAATTTCTTTCATGAATCGGAAGATATTGCTAACGAATAATTAAAAATGACGTGATATTGTAAAATTTAAAATAAAATACATTATAAATGAAAATTATAAAATTATAAAGAAATATTTTAACTTATTAACCATAGCTATAATGTACCCATGTAACATGTTATGTTGAAATAAAGTGGCAATGTTATTGTGACGTAGGCCCGTGTCACTCTGGGAATAGAAGACCATGTTTTATTAGACCATGGTATGAATGTTGAATGTCGACTTTAGCCAGTCTTCTCCGAGACCACGGGGACAACGCCTACCTCGAAACATAGGAGGAAAATCTTAAAACTTAAATACGCGACTAAGTCCCGTTGTACAATTAAATAAGACATATAGTCACCAGACTACCGATTAGCGTTAGGGTTGTCTAGAACAATAATTGTCTGATTCAGGCTACTGGCCTGGCAGCGTCATACGAGCCATTAAACCGTTCGCATCAGTGCGCATTGGCTTATCCAAACCTACGAGTACGTAGTTATTGCCGGCTCGGGACATGTAATAAAATAAGGAATATGACAAAAGTTAATGAAAATGCTTGCGTAGAATTTTCTATTTGCAGCTTTTCATAACTTTTTATAGGGGTCCCTTTGTTTCCTATAAAGTTTTAAGTCATAATGTATGTTTGTCATATTATCGTTAGTCATAAAACTGAAACCGTTAACTTTTCAGGATTTCCGTAAGGTTATTCTATACATAGGTCAGGTTAGGTTAGGTTTGTTTTATGGCAATCCTGAAAAGTTACGCGTTTCTGAGAAAAACCAATTATGACTAACGAAAATTCGGACAAACAATACATTATGACTTAAAACTATTTGGGAAACGATAGATACCCCTTTTTATAGCTTTATTAAAGCACAATAATTACTACATACTTCTAATATATAAGTTTGACAATAATTGTATTTTCTTTGTGACATAACACAGTTTAGTTAAATATATTGTTGTACCTACTACAGCTAAACAACAAAGATTTTTGCCTTGCATAAATTACGTAAATATTTTTTTTATTATCTGACATGTACTTACATTTGTTACATGAGCTGTTTACATTCACAACTTACTTATGGGCTTACTTACATGTCAAGTCTAAGCCTAGATTTTTCTTAGAGACAAAATAACATCCCTCTAATCCATTTAAACATGATAAAGTGAAGGCCTTAGATTAACATATGGATAAAGTTAAAAGGGACTGAGAAATAAGTTACATTGGGGGCTTGCAAAATAAAGGGTCCAAAGAGATTTTCCCTTTTTTGGGAAACGAGGCTTAACTATTGTGTTTGGACAAAGGTTTCAATTAAAATAAAAGACGTGTTAGCTCACGTGGTTTGTCACTTTGATTAATAAAAACAGTATTTGGTTCGTTAGATAATGTAGGTTTTACGTGACCCTTGATTTTGATTAAGCAGTGTTGTAATGATTAAAAATGTTAAATCTAACCATTGATAAACATCTTGCCCATTTTCAACTATATTGTACGTAATAAATGTATTTATACGGCTCACTCACGTATTTTTTAATCGAAGATTGCTCTGATTGGTTGGTCAGTATTGGTCCGCCATCTTTAACGTGGGTGCCCAGTTTTAATATATATCGAATTATATCGTGTTGCACGGAAGTTTTGTTTATATTATTGTACCTACCTATTGTAGGCTATTTGTTAGACTGTTTTGATTACAGCAATAGTTAACATACTAGTATCTAGTATTGTTACTTATAATACCAGTATCTAAAACAGTTTTTCATTTCCGTGATTGTATATTTCTTCTTATCCGTCTTCATTCGATCGTCGTTCGATCTACTGTACTTTTTATTCCGTTCGTTCTATCACAGACAAATAGTATTTAGTAAAGAAAGACAACTTAAATCTAGAAAGGTTTTAGCGGGCATTGGTCCTTGCAAAAATCTAGTTTTCGTGTAATTTTTTTAATGACATGTGCCCTTGGATGTAACAAATCAATAAAATGGCGACAATTTTGCGTTAGCTCCCATAATTTCAAATTAATTAAGATATAAACTAGATAGTAGTAGTACATTAAAGTTCAAGTCTCGTAAAACTACGAGTATGCAGTAGTCATCTCGTATATTACAGAAGTGCTCTCACTATGAACGGAGACCGAACTCTGTTTACAAGACTCTTTGCCGCTCTGAGTTAACTTTGTATACTGTTTATGTTCGAGATTTAGGATTTCGAGGGTTAAAGGCAAACAACTTGTTTGCACTTTTCAGAGCGGTGTTAAGTTACGGAATATTACTTGCGAAAAACGTTATCACCGTTTGCTTTTCGTTATTGGGGTTAATAAAACTAAATTTGACAGAATTAGACTATTTTTTTTGCGAGCATGTGACTTAATACGGTCGTTAATGATTGCAGAATACCTGTAGTGTGATAGAATAGTAGAAATTGAATAATATGGAATTAAAAGCAAACTACAGAGGTAACGCGCTGATTGGTGCTCGCGAAATGCAATCAGAGTCATGTCAAAACAAAGTAAACCTTAACAAATTGTTGAATCGTAATCAGCCTCCATGTGCGCCATTGCATTCTCATCATATTATGAATAATTATCTAGTCCAGAGCATCGCGTAAACCACTAAAAGTCTACTCCATCCTATAGGTCAGTTAAAGTAAATAATCTCTATGATCATATATGCTAAAGGTAGGTCTTAAGATGAATATGTCCAAGACCAAAGTTATGGCGAACATCACTGGCAATTCGAATCTCACCATAACGGTGGGAGCCGAAGAGCTGGAGGTGGTCGAGCAATACGTGTATCTAGGACATATTCTATCTATGAAGTATTTGAACAAATTAAATTATTTTTCAGAAAATATTTTAATTTGTTTTTATCAAGTAGAAACACTACTATATAAATTATAAACTGAAATAAATGTCATATACTAAGAAAAAGTGACCAAGGCCTCCAGTGCCCCAGGCTGGAATCGAACCAGCGTCCTCTGCTATCGCACTGGAGGCCTTGGTCACTTTTTCTTATTATATGACATTTATTTCAGTTCATATTCTATCTTTCGACAAAAAACAACAGGAAAAGGAGATCTGAGAGAGAGAGAAAGGAGAGATCTCTCTCTCCTCTCGGAAGAGAGGCCTATGCTCAGCAGTGGGCGACTGAAGGCTAGAATGATGATGATGAATGATGATATGCTAGTGGCCATTAGTCTACAAAAAAGTAAGCAAGTATTTATTGAACAAATAACGAAAACTCGTATGTAACTCAAACCAAATCAAAAACTAAATTGAATTGTTGATTTTTACATTGGATATAAATTGAACGTCTATTTTTCTAAAATTTACAAGCAATACGATTATATTTCTATAACAAACTACACCATAAAGCAATGTTTGATTCAAAAACCGCGCCTCTGAATGCTGCTAACAAAAACTATTCATAATTTGTACGACACGCATTGACGTGATATATTATACGCCGTATATCAACGCTGGCTATCTATAACTCGTTTTTATTATCGCGATAGTTTCAATATAGTGGGAAAAAATATGATCCATTTGGGATGAGGACATATTGAATGCTGGTAAACCGGCCTCAAGCAACGTTTGTATACGGGCGGTTCCTTTCACTTTTTATCCTTGTGATTTTGCGTTATTGGTATTAGGCAAGCGATCTGAAAGACCGTTTTATCTATAGTTGCGATCTGTACAAAGAGGCTTACCCTGGAGACTGTTGCTTTGGCAAACTTTGTATTCGTGCCGACATCGACATAAATTGAGTGGTATACTCAATTTATGTCGATGTCGGCACAAATACAATAAATAAGTAATAACTAAACTACTAAGATTTTTTTTCGGGTCAAACTATGTTTGTACCTACTTTTATTTTTATTACATAACGCAACTTTGATTTGACCGAACGGGTTTTTTAGGGTTCCGTAACCAAAGGGTAAAAACGGGACCCTATTACTAAGACTGTCCGTCACCAGGCTGTCTCTCATGAACCGTGGTAGCTAGACAGTTGAAATTCTCACAGATAATGTATTACTGTTGCCGCTATAACAACAAATACTAAAAAGTACGGAACCCTCGATGGGCGAGTCCGACTCGCACTTGTCCGGTTTTTTTTAAACCGTAAATTTTTCTTATATTTTATAAAAGGCTTCCGTACCTCGAAGCCATTGTATTTTGTTAGGTTAGATTCTTCGAAATTTTTTACTTTTGGCAAATGAAATATTTTACTGGTTTGGTGGCAGTTTTTTTCTCTATAAACGACTAAGGAGAAGGTACATATTTGTACGCAGGGGAGCTAATAGTTTGGCTCACTATTTGCTTAATATAAATAAACATTTTGGAGTTGCTGCCACTGTCTCAAGTGTACTATTATAGCGGATAATAATGAGAATATTTGTTATCACAGAGTCGATGTAGGCTGTAGACTACCTCCTGAAAATACCTTCTTTAGTCGCTGCAACTATTATCCGCAAAGATGCTGTGGCCAATGATGCCATCACAATGCAATGTGTCATCAAGTGGTATGATTCCGAAGGCGATTTGAAAATTCAAGCAACCCACTAATATTTTTTTTATGTCATGCGCATACAGCTCAAATTGTGGCATGTTCAATTTCATCTACAAAATAAATAAATGTTTGATAGTTAAATGTCTGAGTAACACCTACAAGCAATAAAAGCGAGTTGCTTGGTATCAAAGTTTCAAGAAGGTATTACTGAAGATCTTAATTTAAATAAATCCAACTACCTATATTCATCAACCACTAAAGATAAACCTTTGAAACAGACGGTTAGACAGGAGAGATCAAACGTCAGGTGTTTGCATGATGAGATCTGTTTCCTAACGTCTAATCCCCTCATATTAAGCCTATTCCCTCCTTGTCTCTGTAAACACTATTAGAAAAGAGATGAGCAAGCCTACCTTCATGAATAATACATTTGCGGATTGCCACTCGTACGTACTCTTGACGAATGGCGCCCGTGAATCAATAAAGGCTCGTAAGTAAATCATCAGAGAGAGTAGGTACCCACTTCTATTTTTACATGTGATTTTACTAAATAATTGTGTGTATTTAAATATGTTATTTCGACTTTGATAGTTTTTAGTTTAAAAAGCCAATTGACATAAAAATGAACTTGACTTTATTTTACTTTCACGAACAACAAATTATTGATAGGAAAGAAATTAAATAATCTTTATGAAAATATTTTACTTATTTCAAGTAGAAACACTATTACCAATAGTACAATAAAAATACCTATGCTATAATACCTATTATAGGTAGATTCAAACATAATACGTTTTGATTGTGTCTTTACTTTAAGGTACAAAAAGTTATTGTTACAGTTATGTTGTTATATGGGCGAGAGCCTCTTAGTCTACTTAAGAATTATAATTACAATGCAACTAACACAAAATATTAGTACTGACAAATTAACCCTAAAATGCTTTCTACTGGTTAACAAAATGCCATTAAAAATACCATACTCAATATTTATCATATTTTATATCAGCTGCTATTTAAAATCAAACCAGGCGACTGCCGCAAGGTTAAAATTAAACTGCAAGATATCGAAAACAAAGTGTCTCCGACTTTTTGCCAGAATTACCAGTAGTTAAATGAGACGATTTCTTCCAATTATGAAGACGATCTCGACAACATTTACTGAAGAGCGCTTAAAACTTTGAGAAGCCCTCCCGTTGTCGCTCCGAGGCATTCCCCCTTGTTTCTCAGATTGCGGACGAGGCGCTAACCACCTTGGAGATTTATGAAAGTGCCTTGTCTTTTTAAGGCACTCTGGGGCAAAGGGGAGTTATTATCTATGTCCAATGTCGCTTTAATTTTGTTTCACCTTTTTTAGACTGTTGCCATTAAATTTAACGGGGGGTCAGAAAGTTTTCGCGTTAGCGCGCTTTGGTTTATATTAAGCGTTGTAAATCTAAGAGTGGTGTTGTGAGGATTTGTGCAATGAGTTTCTGACTGTAGTCCGCTAAAGGTGGTGGTTAGGTTGGTTGGATATTCCAGACGTTTTTAGGATTCCATACCCAAAGGTCACGGGGCCCTATTACTAAGATTACACTGTCCGTCTGTCTGTCACCAGGCTGTATCTCATAAACTGATAGCTAGCAACTATAACAACAAAAAAAAATCCCATAAGACAAACGTGATTTTTGCCGTTTTTGCGTAACGGTAAGTAAGTTAGTAACACTTTATTGTATTACGGAAGAGAGGAATAGTACGGAGTCCTTCGTTCGCGAGTCCGACTCGCACTTGGCCGGTTTTTTTATGAATTTAAATCGTATCGTACGTATATACGAACATACATGAATTATGTACGAATATTTTACATTTTACATAGAGACCAGACTGTCTGGATGACTTTTAGCCATATGTAAGGAGGTAAAGTGAATAAACACACCGAAATAATTCGGTCGGTTAAGGGTTCGTCTCGATAGCGCCTATTACCTCGTTCGGCACAGGGCAAAATTATACACCTCTCAATCTTATCAGACATTAATTCAAACTTTATGCTTCTCATGAATATCAATTAGTTCAATGTAGTCGTAATTTGAATGAGGAGAGTGATGAGCGGGAGTTGACAGAAAGTTGGATGTTTCTGCGTTTCGTACTTATATATATAATTTTGTTTAGTTAATTAGTATCAGTTCCATCAATATTGCTCGTATAAATTTACTGGCCTTTTCCTTTTGGGCGCGGTTGAAAATTTGGAAAAATTATGTGATCATGAAACTTCGATGCCTAGTTTTAGCTTTCATCTTTAATTCTTCATAAACATCTGTAGACTATAGTAAAGCTTTTGACAGTATAACCCACACATCCATATTTTCCGCACTCCAGAACCAAGGCATAGATTCCACATATGTACACCTTATCAGCAACATCTATACCTCCAGCACCGCCTGTATCAAATTACAGTCTCCTGGACCGTCTTTCAACATAAACAAAGGCGTCAAGCAAGGCGATCCCCTGTCACCCAAGTTATTCAACAGCACCCTTGAACAGGTGTTCAGGAAACTGGCGGCAGGATGGGAACACAAAGGAATTGACGTCGGCAGAAAGCAGTTAACCAATCTGCGTTTCGCCGATGACATTGTCCTGTTCTCATCTACAGCTACGGAGCTCCGCGTCATGCTGCAGGACCTAAGCAGGGCAAGCCTTGAGGTTGGATTATCAATGAACATGTCAAAGACCAAGCTCATGACCAATAGTGCACCAATATCAGTAGAAGTGGACGGGAGAGAAGTGGGATATGTCCATGAGTATATATACCTGGGCCAAATTGTCTCCTTCCAGGCACGGCGAGACAAAGAAGTCGCAAGACGGACCGAGAATGCCTGGAGGAGCTTTTGGTCCATGAAGGAGCACATGAAGGGAAACCTACCTATATCACTTAAAAGAAAACTCATGGACATGTGCATTCTCCCCATCCTTACCTATGGAGCACAGACTTGGTCTTTGACAAAGGCTCAGAAATCCAAACTCAAGGTTTGTCAGCGAGCCATGGAACGTAGTATTCTGAGCGTGAAATTAACCGATCGCATTAAAAATACAATACTACGTTCCAAAACTGGAATAACTGATGTGGCTGAAACTGCCGCCAAGCTCAAATGGGATTGGGCAGGACACGTCAGCCGTATGCCAGAAGACCTGTGGGCCAAAACAGCCACCCGTTGGGTACCACAAATTGTAAGGCGTCACGGTAGACCTCGTCGGAGATGGCGGGACGAGCTTGACGCTTTTGACAGAGACTGGTGGGAGACTTCTGCGGATAGGGATACGTGGAAGAATAAGAGGGAGGCCTTTGCCCAACAGTGGGACAATATGGGCTCATAATAATAATAATAATAAACATCTGTACCGCAAAATTTAACATTTGTTAACAATATTTTTACTTACTACTACCAAAGTGAAATAAATGTTCTATTAGGTGCACACTTTTTTAAATAATAATTTATGTTAGATTTAATATTATGTATGTATAAAGTTTTAGGTACCTAATATTTATTACAATTTCCCATTACTCACGAAAATTTTCCCCCCATATCCTCACAGCAGGAAAGAGTTTAAAAATATTGGTTGCGATCAATCCGTGTATGAACTTCACAAGTCAAGCAATGTGAGGTGTTCAGTCATCCGCTCATGCGGGCGAGCCTCTAAGTGCGCGAACAAACTTATTCATTACTCACTCCCTTGTGTCTTGCAATATTTCGTCCCTTCGTAAATCAGAGTGAATTGCGGCATTGAGTTAGCTAAAATGAAATATAATGAATTTATCTTTTACCGTTCCGAAATCCGGGTTACTTTAGCCACCTAAAAAATATTTATTACAACTCATAAGATAGGTAAATGAATTAAACCTTTAAAAAAATCATCGGTTAACAATTTAAATACACACTAAACAAACATAATAAATAAAAGTTTTGCTCGAGATTATAATATGACATGTCTTAATCTTGTCTTAAACAGATAATGTTCTTTACCGGCGATGATCTTATTTCCATTTAGCTCAATTTATTTCATAAATAATAGGAAAACCGCTGTTTTATTGTGATTCACCGAGAGCTCTAGCGGACTTGGATTCAAGCCAATATTTAAAGGCGGTCGCAAAAACCTATTGTTTTGGTCAAACTTTGTCAATATTAGGGTGTATCGCAAACTATTGGACTTCATTTACGAGTGATGGTCCAGGGGGAAGTAACGAATACAATTTGTACCTGGCCCGGGGTCTATTGAGATTATCAGACTGATGCGGATCCACACCACTCCAGTGTGTAAGCGATATGCGATAAGCGATGTAATTGCAGCCTTAAAACCCCGTTTTATATGAAAACGCATTTTCCCTAGTTAAACCTATTTTTTCGTAACATCTTGATGAAAACTCGATCATTAAAACGAGTTTTTACCGTAACATAGCTCTGTTTAGTCACGCTCAACCTTTTAACCTCCTCACTTCGCTCGTTGTCACACCTATCTTCTGACCCTGACAGAAGGGTTTTTACGGTATCATTTATAGCGATGATCCATGCACTCGCACAATGGTGCAAAATGTGGATCAATGTAACCGTCTATAAGTTCACAATGACAAAATGTGACAGTGTACTAAATAGGCTTATCGGGGACTCAACATTCTACAGATATAATAGGTTTATGTCGCCATTAGAAAATAGGGACTAAATTCATCGTTTGGTGTAGACCTTATACATCGTTTAGAATACTACCGCTTCATTTGTATTCAAGAGGTCTTTACAATGATATTGAGTGTAAATATTCCACTAACTTTCTCAATAATTGTGATAAGGGTGGTAGTGAGGTTGAGAGAGTACTAGAATAAATCGATTTTCTAGAATTAATAACGGTTATAATCAGACCTAAGCAAATATATTCGTAAGCTACAAAAGCAATTTTGATTTTAAACCGAGGACATTGGAAAATCGTAAACCTTGCTATAACTTAAGGCAAGTAGTATCTTCCCCCATTATCTGTATTTTAAGTCAACGAAAAATTTGACGATCGACGTCGACTATGTAATTTTCAGTTGGAAACATATACATATATACTTACAACAAGTTATATAATATTATAAATGAAGTGACAGTGTTGCAAAGACGAGTTTAAAATTAATAATGATTTTACATATTACAGACATCAGAACTATTGATTGTTTTAATTAGGAATCAGCCTTTGTTAAATTCGTTTATATGTACCCATTTAGACTAATCAACTCTTTTTTCACAGCTAACTCAACTCCAACTGAACATTCATACTGTATATGAATAAAGCATTGTCCACATTAGAGCAAATGCACCGGATAATTGTATTATGCACAGACCGCGACCGCAGGTAAGCGCCTTCCGTGGCAGCCCCTTGACCCAAAAACCCTTTGTTAAACGAGTGCCCGCACTAGTTCAAACTGTAGTCATAATTTGCACGAGCAATTTGTTGGGCCTGTTTTGTTTTTGTTTAGTAACCTTAAACTTATTGATAAAGTGCTTGTAGATTGCTGTATGAATATAAAGTGTATTCATTCTTACGTGTCTTATCATGTAAACAAACGTGACATCAAAGTATCACTCCAACAATACAATCCATAGACAATCTAGACATCGTAATGTTAGATGTTTTTGAGGTGATCCGTTCGTTACTGCGATTATTGATGAAAATCCTATTAGAAATGATAATTTTCAGTAGTTATTTGGTTGATTTCAATACTTTGCGAGTTTCTTTAAGCATAAAAGATAAATATACAATTGCTTTTAATTGGTTTATTATATACTGGTCAAATTACCCTTCCAACTATGGTTTTAAACTATGGTCAAATTACTTTTTGACTACAATGACGGATATATCTGCACCGTAGGTCCAACGCCGAAGACGGATTAATCCGTCACAGACCACAGAGCAACATAGACCTACGTACATAAATGCATAAAGTTCAATTTTAGTTTTGACCCTTCAGTGACGTGGCGCCTGAGTGTCAGCTTTTGCGTTAGACACGGCGACGAAAAGGTTAAGAATTATGTGTTAAATACACACAATTCTTCGCTTCGTCGCCGGTAGGGCAGCTAATATGGATGGATCGTTTTTGTTTTTTTTTTTGCCAAATTTTGTACCGTTTCAAGCCGAATTTTAGCTGTCGAGTACTTGAGTAAATATTAGGTTATTACAAGAAACACGATGTTCTTAATTTATTTTGCACCTATAATTTATCTAGCTCCTAGTCATTTGCACTATGTATGCGGGCGAGCAAAGTAGGTCAAACCCAAGATGACTTGGATAGGTTAGGTTGCGGAGTTATCCATCGATAGCAAATATTTTCCTAGTATGCCAATGCCAAACATGGACATTTGAAAGGAATGAGGAAATAACATAAATAATCGAAACAAATCAACTAAGCTGCCTGATTATTTTTAGGTAATCTTAGTAAGATCGTAGATTAAACTTTTTCAGTTAAGACATTTTCAAGATATTGTATTTTATTTTATTAATATTTTACAATCACAGATCTTAGATTAACGTAACCATTGTTTTGATTAGTTCGCTCTTTTGGTTCTAATAAATAATTAGGTACTTAGTTAAACGTTTTATTTTTATTTTGATTGCAGGCTACGAGGATATTTGATTCTAAGGTTAAATTGGTATAATAAAAAGATAAAACAAAAAGGTACAAAAGGCATCACAAGCGAGACGACCGTGTTTGAATGAGATTAAGAGCTTATTATTTAATTTCAAAGTATTGTTATGAATTTCTAAACACTTCCGAAAAGGTTCCAGAGGTTGCGAAGGCTTAGCCATATTAATGAACGCTCATCCCTCCGCATTTGGTATAAAAAATAAAGCCGCCTAGAGGAATCTTTATTATTTTGCCTAATAAAGTAATTTCGGGAAAAATAATGCTCTCACTTTACTTTCTAATCCCAGTAGAGCACAATTTATGGCTAAAGCGGTTACTAAATTTTTCTTAACCAAAAGAAAAATTATATTTCCTTGAAACTTTGACCAGCTTTAGCCACCTTAAGAATACGTATTTTATTGTTGTTGTATATTTCGTACGTATAAATATTAAAGTATTATGTTTTGAAAATTAGAAATTAAATAGCAATAATATTTTTACAGACTTTTTTATGCGGACTAAAGGTGCAATATTTAAAAAAAATTGAATCAATAGTAATTACATATTATAAAATAAAATTTTATTTATTTTGTTTTCAAATAGAACGAAACAAACCAAAGTAATTCTGATACCTTTAATAGGTAATTATTTAAATGTTATTGAAGTTGAAGGTAATTAGTACTAGAGTATTAAGATCGTGGTATGTCAAAAGGATAATCCGTTTGATTTAGCGCGCTATTCAGAGTAATTAATTGTATGAAAAGATGAGTATAAAATCAGTTTATATTAAATGGTAATTCACATGGAAATTCACGAGGTAATTTGTGTGTCTTAACCATGTGCTTTGCATATTCATACGAGGCTATTCTCCGTAGTGAGGCGCTATGCGCTTGCTTGTTTTATTTAATTGCCTTATGTTCATGATTTCCAACCAAATAATTATCACTTTAAATTACGTTGATGAGATTCACCCCACCAGGGAGACGCATAATTATTGTGTAGCGTATTTAGATATACCGGGCTAACAATAATAATAGAAAGTTTGAATGTTTATTCCTCTTTTACGCAACGGCATCCCCCTAAGGGATAAAATTAGACACACGGATAGTTTATTATAGCCTATAAAAGTACATTATGAACACGTTTAGGACCTAAGAGGTTAAAATTTAGTATAAGAAAAAGGAAACGGCAGGGAGAAGTTAAATGACTTATTTTCAGACGAAGGCATGGACCAAGGCTAGTCTCAAATAAATACCAAGCAGGAACATTTTAATTTTATTATGGCTACTGACCCCTTAAAATTTGAACTTTAGTGTTAATTTCCTACTTCAACTGGCTGTTCTTGCTGCATACCCAATCATAAAAATTATTATAATCTTCCTGAAATAAAGTTTCCTGAATTTAAGTTACATTTGTAATTTAATGAATGTAACACTTAAAAGAGTTTAATAACCCACAATGGCGCGCCATGTGCGGGACAGGCTCGCGCGCCGATGATACGGTACTGTAAAGGTTTACAACCTTTACAGTCTTTTGAATCTGTGACTGGTTAGTTATGATATTTAAATTTAGAATATCAGCCCGCTGTCAAATGGAACGCGGTGCGCATTCGGCATTCGATGAGAGGCAGCGATCAAGTGTAGATATTTGATTGTAAAACTAGCTCAAATATATTTGCTCACAGAAGAAACCGTATTTTTGCCCACAGCGTCCTCCCGTTTAGGTCGTCCTCTTTACAGTACCCTGCCATACCATACACCATTTTTTATCGAGTTTGAGTGGCAATACACATTATGTTATACAATTCAGTTAATATGGTTCTCGAGCCCCCAAGCGCTATATGCCCTAGGACAGACAGACTAACGGAAATCGGAGACTTAGTAATAGGGTTCCTTTGGGTACTGAACCCCAGAAATGAGTGCCACAATTAGTTTTGCCAGAAACTATGTTTGGATAATAATTAACGCGTGTAAAACATTTTCTTGAAATTATTTTTAAAATAGGACCTATGCGAATATTTTAAGACCCCACGCCCACACTTCTCAACCATGCCATTAGCATTCAGAAACTTCTGAGTTCTTGTTGATTAACATTTAAAACACTATTTAACGCAGATTCTGCAACAAATTAATCATAACTTTGGCTGCCAAGAAAACAAAACATGAAATCAAACTTGGGTCGAGGTTCTGAACGTCAGCAGTGGGTACGGCCGGTAATTACCAAGGGGTAGGATGCTATATAAAATTTGAAGCTACAGAGCCAGTGTCGAGTCGAGTTCACAAATTTGTATTCCAAACTCACAATAAAGTTCATTTAAATATAAATGCGACAAGACCTTTAACCCCAGTAAAGGCTGTCAGTCGTATAAACCGAGTCGTAATTTTTTAGGACGACCCAAAATAACTGGATGCTTTTAATAAGTAGAAGCACAATGAAGTGAAACATTAAAATTTTCTAATTCGTAATGCTTAGTGGTCACTAATGCTGTTAAGTGGCCCCTGAATTGCCCTTTCATTCGCAAAACTTAAATAAAACTCAGACGTGACCGCAGTAGAAAAGTCAAATTTGGACGGCTATAAGATTATTTAATATGATGAAAAAAACCTTATATATTATTGCAGGTACTTAGTTAATTACCTTAAACTCAGTATTTGACAAAGAGTCTAGTTAGCCCTCAGCATCGATAATGTTAAATGACTTTGTTATTTCTCACATCAACATTTTGTACGCAGTTTGACTTTCGATTGATGAGAGACGGTAATAGAGGATGTACGTACCGATTTGTCTGGCGGACAAGTCTGTAAATGGCTGACGTGAGATCTAATTCCCGTTAGGTCACAGAATAAATAATAGTACCAGGTACAGAAGACTCACTCTCTAACAAAACGCGTCTGTTATGATCAGGACAGATATTGGCCGCTAGGTGGCGACAGCGCCACGCGGGGCTAGCCACCAAAATTGGTGTGGAACGAATGTACTTGTAGCTACCTGTTGCAAAGCGACGAAATCGCGGAGTGAGAGACCGAACAATAGCGAAGGTCTTCGTTTCAGCTTAGGCAAAAATGCTTTGCAAAAATGTATCCGTCGGTCTCCTGTACAGATCGCACTTCTTAACCGATTCCCGTGAAATTTTGTGAGCAGGTTCGATGATTAAATATACTTTTTTGTATATTCAATACATGTATTTTTTTAAATTGGCGAATCCATGGTATATAAATAAATAGCGATTTCGATATCATCAGAGTTTTTTCTTTTTAAGTCATGTTTAGAGAGCGTTTGGTAAAAAATACAGAAATTCAGGTTTAGGCGGTATTCAAATAATGTAATTCTTATTCGAGAATACCTAAGTATTCAATTGTCCCTAACTTAGCTACGCTAAAGATACATGAGGATAACAGAGCCCTAGTGTTGACAATGATCCTAATTACATATAACTGTAATGTTCAGGCTTTACCTAGCGAATAATTATTAACCTCACCAAGTTAGCATATTTCGTATAGTCATCCCAAAATATCTAAGACGAGGAAAAGAAGGAAGGAAAGTTATAAAAAGCACCCATTTAGCGAAACTGTGCCTAAGAGAAAGAACAAAATCGATACAAAGTTAATTAGGTCCGTTTATATTTGCGGGCGTGCTCAGCTCGAACAGGTCGTGTGTTATCCTTGCTTGCGAAAATGAGGAACACGTAGGACAACTAATATTACTATAACCCTGATAATAAGTAGAAACCGGAGAACACTTAGTACACGTCACCGAACACAGTCATACAGAATTGTAATTATTCTGAATACGTCATTTTCAGCAAATTATATTCATCCTTCCGTCTTTTTTTTTTTTCTTTAATTTTCATATTGGTGTGCAACATAACTTAGTTTGTTAAAGTCAGACCGTAAAAAGTCTGCAGCGATTTTGATAGCCCACGCAATGAAAGTGTCATTTTAAACGTCAAACTTCTATGAAATTATGACGTATACATAACACTTACACTGCGTGGGCTATCAAATCCGCTGCAGACTTTGTGTGGTGCGACTATAGTGAGAAGTTATTGTGTTATTGTGCGCTTGACTGTTTATCTAAGTGCAACTGATTGGTTTTTAATAAGTTTATATAAATTAAATCGACACATTGGTGCAGCCGCCATCAGATTTATAGGAGCGCCCGAGGTGCTCTTAAATATCTGAACACGCACTCTAATTACTGTGTTACTACGTGTGTGTGGGTGTGTATGTGTGTGAATATGAAAATTTTATTGTTTTTTTCTATTTTTTTAAACTAGGTACTGTCAATTTATTCTTGCTGAAAATTGGTTTCCGTATAGGTAGTACTTATTTGCTACAATCATGTAGATATCAATTAAATAAAAAATCAGCCATCTAAGTTCCTTAATGTACCTTACACAGACTGGCATACATCCAACAATACTAAATAAGATAATGTAAAGAGGAAATGCAAGAAGCGTTGTTATAGCGGATGTCTTAATGGTGTTAACGTTGCGAAATGTATGTGCAGTAGCATGACATAGCGGCAAAAACATTACCAGTAAATTGTACACAGCATTACGAGTATACACGGTGGCTAAAAAATAATTGCATTCCCGTTGCCAGCGAGGTTTCGGAATTATACTGAACAACTTTTACTATCGGACCAAGCCCGAAATATACATTTTGGCTGGTCCATTTTCCATGGGAGGGTAGGTAAATGTTTTTTTCGCGATTTCGAGGTTGGTCCCATAGTAAAAGTTGATCAGTATAATCCCAAACTCTTCCTAGCAACGGGCATGTTGTTATTTTTTAGCCACCTGTATTTAAGACCGCTGTTCACAGGAAATTATCGAAGGCCTGAGTTTTACGCCGTTTGTGTTACATTTACCTAATGATTTAGTTAAACTTCCTTATTTTGAAGGCCTCGGGGACAATGCAACTTTTAATTGATCATTGCTTGTTGTTTAACTTTGTTGTTTAGCTGCCAAAAGTTGCCCTATAATTAATTAAAGACGCGAAACATGTACTTTTTATATGAGAGGTAATAAAAAAATACAATAGAAACCATGTGTGTAGTCATCAATCTTTTTCAATTCCTATAACCCGTAAACATCAAAAATATTGGTCAACCTAAGCAAGAATGGTCTCATATGACAAAGCTTACTATTACATTTTATAACACTTACACTAAAAATATCCAAACTTTATAATTGTGATGTTTAATGCTGACTTTTTTATTTGTAAAAAAAATAAGTTTGTTTTTATTTACCGCCTTACAAAACTTACTTGCCATACCTCAAACAGCACGAAAGAAATTCCGGTCCTTGAGGACCCAGACCTGACATTAGCAGAAAATATGAGTACACAGCCGAAGGCCCAGCTGCGAACGAATGAGATTTTTCACGTCCCTACTCTACTGCTGCTGAGTCCCTGGTATAACCCGTCCACGTATTTTTATAAACATTTTATTTAAATAACATTTACTACAGAATATTAAAATCAATAGAGGTTTCCAGAAACAGACATTTGAAAAAATTTAAATGGCCCACGTTCCTAATTAAGTTGGTACACTTTGATTTTATTCAAACGTTTGAAGCTAGAAGTGCATCTACAAGATTGCATAAGCCAACACGAGAATGCTACCGAGTGTAAATTTAACGAATATCGCTTACCTTTTCGTTTGCAATTGGGCGTGAAATCGAGTTAACTTCTGGGAAATGTCCCAATTCCGGAAACGGAACTTTACCATTCAAATTCATGTTTCAGTGTCGCTTCTTTGACTCTTCAAGCGGGTAAATTTTGTTTTTATTCGTACAATTCTTTATAAGAATAATTTTACGTGACTTGACTTGATAGGTAATAAAATATTTGACCTGAATGGCCGCCGTATAAATGAAAAAAATATCTGCAGGATTTTAAGGTACAGTAAAAAATACAATGGCGTCAATGTCCTGGAAAAAATAAAACGAAGACAGGAGGAATGAGAATAATTATACTAATGTACTTAAAAATATTATAATAACTTAGGGAAATATTAGATATAAAACCATTTAAAAATCAAACTAAAAGAGCTCAAAATATATATTTGGTTTTTACTAATTAATTAGTTGTAAGAGTTTTATAAAGCCAGGATTAAACAAACGAAACTAACTTAGGTAGGTACATTCAGCATCATAGTTAGCGTATGAAACTATTTGTCTTTGGTAGTCATTTGAGCTATAACTGTGAGGGGGCAGATGGAGGGGCTCACAGGGATGATGGAGTGAAAGACAGGATCCAGAGCGATGAGGGGTATTTATTATTTAAATAAAAAGGCACAATATGTGCCTTGGTGATGATGTAGATATATATCTGGAAGGTGTGCAGGGCTACAAAACGAGCACTATACTGAACTGCACGCACTTATGAATTATTACGTTTACGTTTCACTAATAAAAATCACACTTAAACGGTCGTGTTTAGAAAACTTGGGAAGTACAGTCTGTTAGATTAAAATGATGTTCATCGATCAGAGTATGTGATTGAACTGAAAATAAAAATCATTGAATGGAATTTGGAATAGGATTTGAATTTCAAAAGGGAATTTAGTATTTGTATGGTTCCAGAATTAGTATGAAGGTTAATAGTGTAACGTTTCGTTATACGCACCGTTACAATAACCTCTTAAAACCTTAAAAACTTAAACCTAAATATCACATCAATTTGTAGTTGTACGTAGGTATAAATCTACTATGTTGAAATGCCAAGGAATCCCAAACTACATCCCAGATTTTGGCACCCTTTATATTGCCTTTATAACATATGCACAATATTCATCCAAAGCATCTGGGATGGACGTACGAATAGACTGAGGCGATTTCGTAAATGTTTCATTTCATAAAAGCACTTGCCCCAGAAGAGGCAGTTTCTATAAGACGATATTGTCATATGGAAATAATACAATTCTTCGTTGCGCTTCTTAGTTCTGCTATGTGATTTGTCAAACTTTTTGCGACGAAAACCTTATTAGTTTTCTTATTCCAGTTTCCAAAAATCAAGCACATTTTATAAGCACACGCCACGTCAGGGACGACACACCAAACGCACAAATGCCGAATTGAAGTATTATAGGAAACAGGAAGACATATACCTATCAAGTATACTTTTTTTAATACTTGAATTATCGTTGTATAAATAAATGTAAATATTATGTTTTAAATTATAAGCACGTAATTTAAGACATTAATATTATCATTAAAAAATACGTAGAGTAAAATAAATAAGTAAATACACTCTTATTTGGCCACAAATCCTTAAGGCCCACTTGCACCATTCGACTAACCCAGGGTTAACCGGTTAAACCTGGAGTTACCATGGTTACCAGTACAATTTGACACTGGGTTGACGGTTTAACCGATTAACCCCGGGTTAGTGGGATGGTGCAAGTGGGCCTAAAAAATCTAACCCTGAAAGTAAATAGATAACTCTTGTCGAACGTTTTGTTTTAACTAAGAAATACTTTAAACAAATCGTGTTTCTTGTTTAGCGTCTGAAGGAATCGGGAGGTTAAAGCATTTCAAAGTTACTTAATTAGTTCAACTTACTTACTTGTTTTTGTTAATCTGTATTTCTTTTGAATCTTCTTTAGTAATACGAATTCAAAATTAGCTACTCTACCTTTGGCGTTGAAATGAATGTGTAGTGCAATAGTGCTAACCACCAATTGTTTTTGTTAATCTGTATTTACTGGTGAGAACCTGTAATTGGCTTTTTGTATCACATTTATAAAACCTATTAACATGTTAACAGCTGTTGGATCTCCGAATAGTAATAAATAAATAAATAAACTTTACCATGACACTAATTGAAAGTCAAGAAAACAAATCCGTATCAAAATTTAACGGTTTTAAAATAAACCATTCATTTGACTGTTAAATAATTTCTAGATAAGTACCTAAGCTACCATTTAGGTATCGGTGCTACAAACAAAAATATCTAGTAATTATATTTTAATCCAGCCAAGATAAATTACACAAATCGTCGGGTGACAAGCAAAATTCACTAAGTACCACCACAAGTTCATAGCCATAGTGAACCATATTAGTACTCAAAGAAGGTCGATTTTTATTTAAACATTTTTTAGTAATTAGTGACTTTTGCTTGTCGCCTGACGAAATTACCTAATCAAAAATACTTCAAACTAGCGCAGGCCAATTGGAACTTACACTGATATCAAAACGACTTCTAACTGATGTCATTCGGTTATTGTGTATTTTAATTGTACATGGGGTGGCGCGGGCGAGACGCACGATAACTAAATAACATGATTCAAATAAGATTATAATGTCAGTGTACGTTCGAATTGGCCCGTATTTAATGAATTTAGGTTAGTTATTCGCTCGTTAGTCATTTACCGCATTTTATCATAAAGTAGGTACACAAACAACTCCGATGCCGTAAAAATCGAATATCTATATTTCACTATCTGCCTCACTCTTTCTTGCATATTCGAGCTCCTTTTAGTGGTTAGAGGAAGGAAGGAAAGGCTTCTCATGTCGATGATGATATACAATGAAAACATGGTTCCCCTCAATCGCTAGTCGAATCGCCTCACACGATGTCCTTCCTATGTTTTTTTTTCTTAACTTCTTGTAAATAAATTCTGTGGGCAGCTCAACGAGACACTTCATTGGTGCAAATCGCCAGCAGATTTAATAATTTAGTGACCTGTAGGTACCGATGTATTTATGTACATGGTAAAATTTTGTACATTCCGAACACAGCGTCTAAAATGTAATAAGTATGATATTCTGAATTAAAGCCAATTGTTATTTTATGAATAGATTGCCTTGAGCCAAAAACGGTTAACTATTGTAATATGTATTGGAATGTTTAATATAACGATGGCTCCCTCCTACGCATGTCCAAGGATATAATATTGTATGCGTAGGTGTTGGCAGATTTAACATTTAGATATGGCTATTTATATTATCTATTTTAATATTGTAGGCCCGGCGTAGTATTGCTTTGTGTTATTAACACCAAAACACGAAATTTATAAACGTACCTACACAGGTATCAATAAATCAATAGGTGGTACCTACTAAAACATGAATACGAGTGTCAACCATATCCCCAAATTATTCGCTATGTGTAGCAATGAATAATGATGCTTTCAGACATTGGGCAGCGGGTTGGCGGGAAGCTAGCCTAATGTGTGCATGGTTGATTTGTGGTGTAAAGGGTGACCACGCTACATAGAGATCGAGCTGCTTTTGCAAAATGTAATCTGACAAGTAAACTCAGAGCCATAGGGGCTTGATACACTGCGTCCGACTGGCATGTCG
Organism: Cydia splendana; assembly: GCF_910591565.1. Taxonomy (NCBI): domain Eukaryota; kingdom Metazoa; phylum Arthropoda; class Insecta; order Lepidoptera; family Tortricidae; genus Cydia; species Cydia splendana. The sequence continues at coordinate 3,683,436 of NC_085976.1, read as the reverse complement.
TCGAAAAAAACACTTGAATCAAAATCTTACTATTATTACATGATATATAATTGTTGTGTGCGTGGCCTTACCTCTGGCGTATGTCTACTTATTAGCATCCTTCACCTCTATTTTGATGTCGACTAAAAACATGTTTTTTACTCCACTGTGACCGAAATCACAATGTTGCAAAAACTGTGCTCGAGATTCTGAACAATTCGCATGACCAGGGTACCCTCGTCAACGTAGTGCAAACACCTGATAATCTTAATAACGGCTTATAGCAAAGAGAAACGGAGTGCTTCCGGTTGCTTATTATTTATCTTACCAGCCTTAGCCTAACGCGTCTGGCGTGAGTTGCAAAAGCCATTGTCGTATATTCAATTTAATTTTCTTTTTGAGCGATATTAACAATACACTACTATACATAATAACAAAGTTTCCATCGACTTGTCGATATAACTAAATGGTTGGGTCATAATTTACTTAAGTATAAAGTTTATTTAAAGAAAATCAAGTCGACTACTTGCCACAAACCGGCTTAGGTAATTTTGCTTTGGAATAAGTTTTATAAAGTGCCTTGAACAAACAAATGACTTATTTAACAAGACAGGTATCTTGAACAAAATCGAACAGTCGCTAGAAGTATTACAGATCCTACATACACAGACACAAATATACAAAGTACCTATGTACATGAAGGAAATAAGTTTCGCTTGTCAACATTTTGAGTTAAAGAAAATTTAAATTAGGTAAATTATAGTCACAATTATCGCTTATATCTATAATATCATACTATTATGTATAGTTAATACCTATTAGGTATGTTACTTTTGACAGCGCGCGTCAGTAAGACATGAATGCTATGTTACGAGTAGATGTAGGTATTTATAAACTATAATAACTCCCCATTAAATATAATATGCTTCTAAATATTCAAGTTGAATTGATTATCCCCAAATAACCTGATATCGATACCCCATTTAAGAACCTTGAAATAAGATGAATTACTACACTCAAGAGGAGTCCGAGCGAAACAGTTTTCTCTATACCATAAATTTGACCAATTACGGGCAAGGGAAGGGACCATTTGTCACAGAACACAAAAACGGCGCCGTCCCACGACCCGTCAGTCCGTCTGTCCACGGTGAACCTCCGTCAAAACGGCGCCGACAGACAGATCGTATTTATAACCCTTACCAAAATTGCGGGGAATGTAAGAAAATCTTACACCTTTTTTAATTTAAGAAAAACATTTCTGGCAGATGTGCCTTTTCGACTCACTGCCATATTTAAGATTTTTTAGGTATTATGTATTTTACTTGTAATAGTTTTTTTTGGCTGGATGTACGAGTGCCGTGCCGGAATGTACCTGATATTGTTTCCCTGATGCTGAGTAACGTTTTCTGCTTAAACCTCCGTCGACACAGTAAATCTTTGTATGTCAACCTTGAACCTTAGGTATAACAACCTTTAAAAATGCTCATGACTTACTGGCGTTCTTAGGCGGCGGTATCCGCTTACCGTCATTTGTTTGAGGTTGGGTATACCACTGCTTGTCATGGCCGTGGTAAAGTAATATAAAAAAGAAATCGTCAGCGTATCAAAAAGTTGAGTCATGTGTTGGCGTAATGGTTATCACTTATCAGTAATCCGTACGTCGTCGTTTCGCTTCATTTAATTTAACACGCGCTGCAAATAGGTAAATTTGTTAAGGTTTACCAGCGTTGATATCACATCTGTATTATATTTCCTGGTTGCGAAAATTTCCAATGTAAGCATATCACGTTAAAAATTAACTGCAACGGATAAGTAATACTGGAATGAATCGGTATTTTCGTGTAATTTTATCTGTCAATGCAAATTTAATGACGACGATAAAATATTGGCTCAGCTCCATACCGGATTAATGAAAGCACACAAATGTTTAATTAACGCGTGTTTTCAGTGAATAATACCGCAAAATTCAAAGGAAAAGTAATTTAAAACGTGGGATTGACGGCACCATCATATGGCGTTATAAAATCAGAATTGGTTGTCACTGTCACTTGACACAGATTTATGGATAAAATGAGAAATTGAGATTTTTTTTATAGCGATGAAAAAGCTTTTGCAGTTAGCGGTAACCGATAGTGTGCTATTAATTTTCAATTTATCAACCTGTATTTACGGTAAAACAAAAACTACGTACCTATACATCAAGTGCCCCACCACCGTAACAATTTTATTATTTTTGTTTTGTTTAGATTTTTTATTTTTGTTTTGTTTTGTACGTCTTATATAAACCTGTTTATGTGCAATAAAGTGCCATACATGCATAGATTCTTAAATGCGATGATTCTGATTCTATATTTAGTGAATAAGACGTGAAAAACGAAAGAATGCTAAAACAACTCACGTAAAACCTTAAAAAATGACAATCACCGATCTACTAAAGCTATCTTCAAAGTAGTAAAACATCCAACAGAAACAGTAGGTAATTTATTTCACGATGGCACGTATACGCAAGTTGAGTAGCAAAATAAAGCTCCACTTTCAAAACCTCTTAGTTTGTTACCGTTATTTTGAACTTTATCTTACAGTGACATGGAAGCTTTTGCAATGACTAAATAAGGTCAAATACGATGTTGGGAAAGTGATATGTTGATGTCTGAGTTATACCTACGCGAATCTCGTTCAAGAGGGTGATTCAATTTTAATAAGCCCCTTCAAAGAGCCAACTTACATTATCATGTCTCATTCCAACGGCGAGACGACGATTCTGATTGTTTTCATTATGTCACTGCCGTTCTGTTTACGGACGTAACTTTAGAATTTTTGAATTAAATTCTTCCAGTTAAGAAGAGTTTTACAAAAATACTGCGTTCCTTTGTATTTTATCAAAAGAAACGAGAATACGTTTTTAAGATATGCATATTAAAGATTCATCTGATAATTAGATCAAAAGTAAGCAGGAGGAAACAAAATCTAAAAAATGTTTTAACATTAAGACCGCATGACGTTATTATTATACCAACATATATTAAATTAATGTATGCAAACCCGTCTTATTTACTTATATATCACTACACCTTATAAAATAAAGTCCGTGGCCGCGTCTTGTGTGTTTGTTCACCATAAACCCAAAAACTACTGAACGGATTTTCATACGGTTTTCACCTATCAATAGAATGATTCTTGAGGAAGGTTTAGGTGTATAATTTGTTAACCCGTGCGAAGCCGGGGCGGGTCGCTAGTAACTAATATAACGTTCTGTTGTCTGAAACCGACACTTGAGCTAGTTATTTTATACAAGTATACTTGTATACTGTATTATAGAAATATCAGTGGAAACGAGAATTAATTATTTTCCAAGCCCCCGGCTACTATAAAAATATTGCACAACCCATTACCGCAAGTACCGCTAAACTGACAGGTGCAAAAAACTATCTAATTTTTTTATAAGCTTGACGGAATTGCCGTAAAATTTTATGCGAATTTGAGTGTAATTTACACGCCTTTACACGACGTATGAGGGCGTCCTGCCATATGAATATATTTGAATAATTCACGTAGCATCCAAACGAACCGCTTTGCGGGTTTTTGAATTTTATAATTAACAGAAATGTTTTGTTCAATCCTTGTATCGAACCTGAATGCGAGCTCAAATTGAGAAATTTTGTAAAGGATAATAGCTTTTTTTGCTCGTATTTACTAGCATTTCTTATAAAGCACGCTGCATTGAAATCGTGGGCTATTTCATTCCGTGCTTTAAATGAATCATTCCTTTCCTGGTATTTGCTGCACTATGCAACGTCTTATTTCCCGTTAACTTGCGCAAATCTTTATTTTCCTTGATAACCTTTTTCTCCCAACTCACAACAGTTTAAACTGAAATAAATGTCATATACTAAGAAAAAGTGACCAAGGCCTCCAGTGCCCCAGGCTGGAATCGAACCAGCGTCCTCTGCTATCGCGGCAGGTGCCTGAACCACTCGGCCACCGGGCCACAGCGACATTAGTCAAATTTTCCAAGTATATGCACTTCCTACTGAAGGCTTGTGGCGCCCCCTGGCCATCTCTAAGGTAGAACAGTATGGTTCGAACCTTCTATCTGGATCATTCTCATGATGATACCGAGCTAGCGAGAGAGATGGCGCTGCCAATCAATACTATGAAGTATTTGAACAAATTAAATTATTTTTCAGAAAATATTTTAATTTGTTTTTATCAAGTAGAAACACTACTATATAAATTATAAACTGAAATAAATGTCATATACTAAGAAAAAGTGACCAAGGCCTCCAGTGCCCCAGGCTGGAATCGAACCAGCGTCCTCTGCTATCGCGGCAGGTGCCTGAACCACTCGGCCACCGGGCCACAGCGACATTAGTCAAATTTTCCAAGTATATGCACTTCCTACTGAAGGCTTGTGGCGCCCCCTGGCCATCTCTAAGGTAGAACAGTATGGTTCGAACCTTCTATCTGGATCATTCTCATGATGATACCGAGCTAGCGAGAGAGATGGCGCTGCCAATCAATACTATGAAGTATTTGAACAAATTAAATTATTTTTCAGAAAATATTTTAATTTGTTTTTATCAAGTAGAAACACTACTATATAAATTATAAACTGAAATAAATGTCATATACTAAGAAAAAGTGACCAAAGCCTCCAGTGCCCCAGGCTGGAATCGAACCAGCGTCCTCTGCTATCGCGGCAGGTGCCTGAACCACTCGGCCACCGGGCCACAGCGACATTAGTCAAATTTTCCAAGTATATGCACTTCCTACTGAAGGCTTGTGGCGCCCCCTGGCCATCTCTAAGGTAGAACAGTATGGTTCGAACCTTCTATCTGGATCATTCTCATGATGATACCGAGCTAGCGAGAGAGATGGCGCTGCCAATCAATACTATGAAGTATTTGAACAAATTAAATTATTTTTCAGAAAATATTTTAATTTGTTTTTATCAAGTAGAAACACTACTATATAAATTATAAACTGAAATAAATGTCATATACTAAGAAAAAGTGACCAAGGCCTCCAGTGCCAGATAGAAGGTTCGAACCATACTGTTCTACCTTAGAGATGGCCAGGGGGCGCCACAAGCCTTCAGTAGGAAGTGCATATACTTGGAAAATTTGACTAATGTCGCTGTGGCCCGGTGGCCGAGTGGTTCAGGCACCTGCCGCGATAGCAGAGGACGCTGGTTCGATTCCAGCCTGGGGCACTGGAGGCCTTGGTCACTTTTTCTTAGTATATGACATTTATTTCAGTTTATAATTTATATAGTAGTGTTTCTACTTGATAAAAACAAATTAAAATATTTTCTGAAAAATAATTTAATTTGTTCAAATACTTCACAACAGTTTAATTTGTTTAATTTTAATTACGTAATTACTAGAGTCTGGCTAGCCAAAAATTGTTGACAGATATTTCGTTGTTGTATCACCAATTGTCTATGATTATAAAAAAAGCTAAAAGTCAGTTGTCAATTTATGTCATTCATTCAAATTGTTTGCGGTTTATAAGGGATTTATTTTAATTAATATTAATAATGTCTATAATGAGTGAGGTTCGCAAACTATTATTTAAGCTCGTAAATAATTACGACAATGTGCGAAGTCGACGTGTAGCGTTGTATAACGAAAAACTGCAATGTTTACAACTCCTAAACAAATGTAAACAAATTAGGAGGTTGGTGCTCTATAAATATTTTGATACTTAGCATTTAGCATATTTGGCATAGTACGTATGTATTTTTTTTGGTGATGGATTAATATTACGGTATTATCGAGCTAGGTCTTATTTACACTACATTTCATTTTTCGCCTTGTTACAATGGTATATGGTGAGAAAGTGTAAACAAATGTGTTTATCTTTGACTATACTTTAAATAGTGGTAGAAATTATGTGAGCTGACTTTGAGTGCACGTCAACGTATATTTAACTTATATCCTTAGGTATCTTACGTGTGTATAGAAAATCAAATATATTTTCTAGTATCAAAACTATAATTCTTACTACACAAAGTGTGACCAGCCCAAGATTTTTTGAATTTCCCGCCAAACATTTGTTTTTTCAGACTCACAAATTTCAGAAGCCAGACTCTAGTTTTGAGACTAACAGTAAAAACATAGGTTAGTATTGTATGAAAGATCTTTAAAGCGATGAAAAACTACTTAATACTGAATGGTCTCTCTAACAATCACAGCACAAATTTTTGTCAGATGAAATATGCGAGTTGTCGGACTAAAAAGGGTCTGCGCGATGCCTGCGAGCTGCGCTCCAATTAGTATTAGTTTGATCTGACGCGCCGCATAATTTGACTTTGGTTTGGTTTGACCTCTTAAAGCGACATTTATTTATGAATTATACGAACCCTCACAAATGAGATTGTCGCGTCAATATTGTGTTTCGGCCAAAATGGGACGCTACAATGCTTCACTTGAAACAGTGGCCGCAAATTGAATTGCTTGTAGTGGTATAATAGTAAACAGACGTAGGTACATATCATCCGTAACATTTTCATACATATTTATTTCAATCCAATATTGAACTGTAAATAAACTTGTGGGTTCACTTTGAACTACTAATCTATATGTGACGTTCCACGGCAAAAGGTACCTTATGAGGGTTTCTAGTTTCGGAGATATGAAATGTTTTGTAAAGAGGTGAAAAAATGCTCAATTTTTTTTTAATGTGTGATCTGAAACCTTAATGCGTAACGTTTGTTTACCTGTTTTTATTTTTGTTATAAGTTAGTTATAAGCCTAGTAATGTCGTCTCAGAGTTTAGTAGAAAAGGTACCTTATGGAAAAAAGATTGAAAATTCCCAAAAAAAACTAGTCAATACGGGAAAAGAAGTTTGGTAGAGAACTGTATAGCATTCTGCAAAACTAATTTGATAATTTCAGTTCTGGTTGGGGCGCCTCGCAAATATTATAACCGTACATAGACCGACATCACAAATCCAAGTAGCCTGCTATTATACCAAAGTTACTCTCGTCAAGTCTTCCTTAACTAGAATAATCTTCATTTGGTTTGGTCGCATGCAGTAAATCAGCCATTGGTTTGCTGAAAAATGCCAATACCCGACACATTACCTTATGGAATATCTGAGGTCATTGAACCTCAATGCCGCTTATCTTCAATAGCAACCGAAATATATTATTGATAAGAAATAGACGATTTATACCATTACCAAAATATTATTAGTTTATCCTAACTGTTCCATCATCATCATGCCTCATCATGTAACTTAATCACAAGGTACCTTTTCATTACATACAAATTATTGGTCTTTTTTAAGATTATTATGACGAAGAACTAATTAAATTTGGGGCAGTTTAATGTATATTAATATTTTCTATTCATAAAAGATAAACTGTAATATGATTGATATTTTGTAGTGATGTATTATTAGATTTATTTCCATAAGGTACCTTTTCGTAAATGTATGGAGCAAATACTGTTATTGTTATGTAAGTTTAAAGTGGCATAAGGGGTTAAATATAGTATTTAGTTGGGGTTTTAGGATTTATTTCATTTGAATGACAGAATTTCTTTCATATGTGCTCAGAAAAAATGATTGTGTGTCACATTAAAAGTAAAAATATTCAATTTTGTGATTTTATATGAAAAAGTCAGAAAATACATTTTCACCTCTAAATCGGTATTGTTTTTTGCTTAAACTGTCTGTCAGTGTCGTTTTCTAATAGATAAAATTTAAATCTTGAGAGCTCATTGCAATCAATCGTGAAAAGAAATAAAACTTTATTTTCAAGAGATTGGTTAGTATACACATAAATCAATCGATATCAAAAGTTTCTATTTGCATTACAGAACAAGTCGCAATATTTTTTTAATCTCAGATATATAAGGTATTATTATTTGTAGTCAACTATGTAACTTACTTCAAGAACATAGTTTTTTAGGCGGCTAAACTTAAAACTTCTCTATCGTAAAGTTGCTCATTCCACAACATTATTTTCAAAAAATCATATCTCTGTAACTACGCAACCTAGAAGGTTGATCTTTTGTGTTATCGATAGCTTATTTATTGTATATTACTGGGGTATGCATAACTCCATACCCGCCATAAGGTACCTTTGACCGTGGGACGTCACATATTAATAAACGCGAGCCGCTTTGACGGAAAAACCAAAAGAAATTATGCTCAATCGAAAGAGCTTGAAAAAATATCACTTTTGAATCGAGAACATATATCCGCAAAATTCGTATTGTCGCGTATTTTGCATTTAAAAGTGAAAAAATTTCGACAAACAATACTAAAGGCTCAATTTGTTGGTTGACATTTGACAGCTATGCGTTGCGTTTAGAAACTGCAAACATGCTTACAAGTTAGGTTGGTCGTTTTTATTTTTTAATAAAAAGCAAGACGAAATTACTGTTTATTTGATGACTTTTCGGTATGTATAATGGTTATTATTTGCATTAAGTTTCGTTTCATATGGATATGTATACCGGTATCATTATTACATAAATTTGTTTTTAAGCCAGAACGTGCGATAGTCTGTTACGGCTTTTAAGACGATAGCAACACTGCCTAGACGTCAACGACGGCTGTTATTCGAAAATACATTATCCGGTACTCCAGACGTGATAAAAACCTGTTAAATAGTGTATTGTGTGTGTTAACAATAAAAAATAGTCACCGAACATAGTGCAAAGTGCAAACGCCATCGTAACGTAACGAGATTTGAACTTCAAAGCGTTCCATGGGTGTATTGTGTTTAGTATAAACATCGGTCTCTCAGTTGTATTTTAATATTTCAGAATGATTCCAAATATTCTTACATGTCAAGGCACTACTAGCTACCTGGAAATGCAAGTGAAAGCAACCTTGAAGCAGCTGTGATAAACTAATAAGTGAGCGAGATGAAAATGACGTTGTTCAAAGAAACTTTGAGTTAAGTGCCAGCTGACTGTAACTCACTCTAATTAAGTACATTGCCAGTGTGAAACAGTGCAAAAAGCTACAGTGTATTATGGACATATTTAATAACTGTGCTTTAGACTATGAATCAAATTTGAGGTGTATCGGTGAATTGGAAAGTCAACTGCATAAAGCTAATAAGTTATCTCCGGAGTCAATGTAAGTTGAATATAAGATTAAATATAATAAGATATATAGATAGTATATATGTCGCAGTCAAAAATGTGAACTGGTCAAAAGAACTTTTAACCGACAAAAACAAGCAAAACTGCTTTTGACTGAGCATGTTGGTCAAAAGTAGTTTTACCTGAAAATCATTGGTTAATAGTAATTGTGTTGTGACTGTTACTATCAGTCAAAAGTACTCGCAGAGATAGGTAGGTTAGGGTTATTTTTTTGCTACGCCCAAAAAACGAAACTGTTCCCAGAGATAGGTAGGTTAGGGTTATTTTTTTTTTGCTACGCCCTAAAAACGAAACTGCTGCCAGAAATAGGTATGATTTTCAGGTAAAACTACTTTTGACCAACATGCTCAGTCAAAAGCAGTTTTGCCTGTTTTTGTTGGTTAAAAGTTCTTTGGCCAGTTCACACTTTTGACTGCAACAGGTTGGGCTGGACATATGGCAAGGGAAGGTAAAGATAAGTGGGATAGAGAGGAAGCGGAATGGTATCCTAGAGATGGAAAAAGGAGAGAAGGGAGACCAATAATGAGGTGGTCGGATGACATAAAGAAGCATGCGGGACCTAATTGGATAGGGACGGCAAGGGATAGAGAGCTGTGGAGAGAGCTGGGGGAGGCCTATGCCAAGAAGGCAGACTGAAATAATTATTAAAAAGCAATGACATAAAAAATATTTAATAAAGTTGCTAAGGAAAAAATATTGAAACTAATTGATATAAATGAAATGTGAATTTATTTAAATGTAATATGTGCTGAAATTTAATTTTTTGGTCAATAAAGGCTATTCTATTCTATTCTATTCTAATTTGACAGGTGACAACAAAAAAAATATTAATTCCTGCTAAAATTTCAGAGTCATAGTGAAGCGTAGTACATAGTACCAAAACAAGGTTGATTTTTAGGGTTCTGTAGCCAAAGAGTAAAAACGGGACCCCTATTACGAGGACTCCAATATGTTATTAGATCAAAACAAATTATTTTCAGAAAATATTTAATTTAGGCTTAGGGATGGCGAGGCTCCATAAGCCTTCAGTAAGTAGTGCATAAGTATACTTGGAAAAATTCGACCTATGCCGCCGTGGGTGGCCCGGTGGCAGAATGGCACAGGCACCTGCTGCAATAGCAGAGGACGCTGCTTTGATTCCAGCCTAAGGCACTGGAGGCCTTGGTCACTTTTTAGGGTTGCGTACCCATAGGGTAAAAACGGGACCCTATTAAATATTAAGACTCTGCTATCCGTCTGTCTGTCACCAGGCTGTATCTCAAGATCTCATGAACCGTGATAACTAGATTAACTAGACAGTTTCAATTTTCACAAATGATGTATTTCTGTTGCCACTATAACAACAAATACTAAAAACAAATTAAAGAAATATTTAAGCGGGGCCAATGCAATGCTAGGCTGGATATGACTGATGAAATGAGTAAATTTTTATTAATATGTTTTAATATGACATGTTGGTGGCAAACAAGCATACAAGGCTGTTAATGCCGATGGTAAGTGGGAGTTTAGACTAGACCTCTGCTTCTCCAAGGGACTCACATTGCTGACCGAGTAAATTTTTATTAATATGTTTTAATATGACATGTTGGTGGCAAACAAGCATACAAGGCTGTTAATGCCAATGGTAAGTGGGAGTTTAGACTAGACCTCTGCTTCTCCAAGGGACTCACATTGCTGACCGAGTAAATTTTTATTAATATGTTTTAATATGACATGTTGGTGGCAAACAAGCATACAATGCTGTTAATGCCGATGGTAAGTGGGAGTTTAGACTAGACAGTGAATAGAATCAGGCGTTACTTTGCGGAAATCCATACTAATTAAAACCAAAATATTATTTTGCTAATCCGCGAAAAGATAACGTGCTAGTCAATCAGTGCTAACCCGTTATACTTACTTGCGTATTTTTACATGCAATTAATATTCCCACCCTCCCACCGCAAAAATAAATACGCAAATAAATATAACAAACCACCACCAAAAGAATAAACCTCGACACGTGTTTCGCCTCTCTACGAGGCATCCTCAGGAGTTGTTGACGGTCTGACGCCCGGCAACGGAATGACCTGTCTAGAATGGTCGGCCATATTTATACCTTGACCACTCCCCCTACCGTGCAAGTGTGAGTGAGATGGAAAAATTCGTAATAACGGCGATGACGCAACATTCAATTGTTCGTTAAGAATCATGCCCCTATTGTTGTACCTAATTATTTCCAGTTGTTCCAGAACACCCAAACGCAATCCCTTTTCGCAAACATGTAAAATATCAAAAGAATGATTCTCAGATAAAGTGTGACCTGTATCTAATAAGTGCTTTGCAAAATTGGACTTCTCTGGATGGTTATGTCTATATGACGCAACATGCTCTTTATACCTAGTAGTGAAACTACGGCCCGTTTGCCCCACATACACTTTATTGCAATCGTCACAGGTAAGCTTATAAACTCCAGACTTTTTCCCATTCTCGATCTTATCTTTGCCATTGCAAAGCTTTGAGTGCAAAGTATTATTTGTCTTAAAGGCCACAGGAATGTCGTTAGACTTCAAAATTTTGTAAATTGCATCAGACAACTTGCCAACATAAGTTATGCTCGCTTTATATTTTTTAATCGGTTCAGAGGATCGTGCCGCATACAACATAGTGTTGACCATACTATTCCGCTTTTTCCTGATGATACCATTCACAACAGACTTATCGTAACCATTCGAAACTGCTAAGTGATAAATATTATTTAATTCAATCTGATAGTGTTCATCAGAAAGAGGCACAGTCAACATTCTATGCACATAACAATGAAAAGCAGCCAACTTATGCTTATTATTTTTTTTATTTAGACTAGACCTCTGCTTCTCCAAGGAACTCACATTGCTGACTGAGTAAATTTTTATGAATATGTTTTAACATGGCATGTTGGTGGCAAACAAGCATACAACTCATACAAGGCTGTTAATGCCGATGGTAAGTGGGAGTTTAGACTAGACCTCTGATTCTCCAAGGGACTCACATTGTTGACCGAGTAAATTTTTATTAATATGTTTTAATATGACATGTTGGTGGCAAACAAGAATACAAGGCTGTTAATGCCGATGGTAAGTGGGAGTTTAGATTAGACCTCTGCTTCTCCAAGGGACTCACATTGTTGACCGAGTAAATTTTTATTAATATGTTTTAATATGACATGTTGGTGGCAAACAAGAATATAAGGCTGTTAATGCCGATGGTAAGCGGGGGTTTAGACTAGACCTCTGCTTCTCCAAGGGACTCACATTGCTGACCGGTTACAAATCTATTACACTCATACTAGGGTTCCGTACCTGAAGGGTAACTAAAAAACGGGAACCTATTAGCGATTCCGACTCGCACTTGGCCGGTTTTTCTTAGTAGGTATATGACATTTATTTCAGTTTTACTTCATTGTCCGTCTATCTGTCTGTCTGTCTGTCTGTCACCAGGCTGTATCTCATGAACCGTGATAGGCCTAGGCAGTTGAAATTTTCACAGATGATGTATTTCTGTTACCGCTATAACAACAAATACTAAAAAGTATGGAACCCTTCGTGCGCGAGCACTTGCCCGGTTTGACATTTCAGGCTCCGTCACACAGGCGCGTTTCGCGTGCGGCGCGTGAGCGGGGCGCGCCGCTTTTTCATATAAAACGCTCAGGCCCGGCTCTGAAATCGCGCCGGTGTGACGGAACCTTTATTTCAGTTTACTCCACTGTCCCTCTGTCACCAGGCTGTATCTCATGAACCGTGATAGCTAGACAGTTGAAATTTTCACACATGATGTATTTCTGTTGCCGCTGTAACAACAAATATTAAAAAGTGTTCCGTTCTTGATGGGTGAGTCCGACTCGCACTTATTCAGTTTTTTTTTGTAAACGAATTTAATATTAAAGGATAGGCATTAATATTAAAGAATGAAATAGTAGTGATAATTTCCATACTTTCACTTTAGTGCCATGAAGGGTAGGTACAAAAGGGTTCCCTCTTTTGAGATTGGAAAGTGGGCTAGGTTATAAATGCGACCTTCACAGAACCGATCTGCGATCAGAAAAGTGGGTCAGGTTAGAACTGTGATCCTTATAGAACCAAACTGCAACCAGAAGTAAGTTAGGTTAGAACTGCGACCCTTACAGAACCGAACTGCTACCAGAAAAGCGGATTAGGTTTTTTTAATTACATATTTGTTTTTAGATATATCGGAATAGTAAATTTTTCGAGTTATGATTGTATGTTACGGATTTAAAGTTTTCTGAGATGAGATAGGTTTGTAACCGCCTTGATGAAGGTATGAAGTCTAAAAGTAAATAATTACTTAATTCAAAATGAGTATTACCTATTACTATTATTTATTTTACCCGAGCGAAGCCGGGTTTTTATCTAGTATTACTATATTTACATAGGTAGATCTAACCAAACACAAACCAAAAAACAAATATTTCGCGTATTACGTATTAGATTGGGTTACATTTCAATCATAACACGTTGTTTATAGTTTATATGTATGGAAGGATAATTGCTGACCCCTAAGGAGACAAAGGAGAGGGTGTTGCTGGTTCTGACGTTCAAATATTACCTACAAATTAAAATTGGTTTTATAATATTTTAAAATGAACATCTGTGCATCATCATGAAATAGTGGTCAACCATCAAAAGCATATTAATAACAGGTTAGTCAAAATTGTAAAAAAAGAAAAGTTCAAATTGCTTGCGTCTCTCCCGCTTTGCATGATCTAGTAATACGGTGTTAGTAAGAGCATGTTTTGTACAAACTCGTATATATGTCGTAGTCAGATCGTATAATCCGCCGTATTACATTACGGCTAGCCGTTTTCAAAAACAGGGGCGTTTTGAAATGCGGCAGTTCGACGATTAGCCGGATTGTCATTGCGATACGTTCTTCAATAAGGCGACCTATGTTTAGCCGCATCGTACTACTATTTTAGATTGTAGAGTGACCAGTTCTTTCGGTCGCCTACGTATTTAACCGGAGTTTGACAATGTTTGCAATTGAATTTATTTTTACCATGGTCCCACCGCACTACATGTGTTTCTTTTCCACAACATTTCCTTCACAACTTAAATAGACGTAGCCCCGCAAGCGGGGCTCCTATTTCTGGGCGGTTTGCCCTTCGGGCATCTGAAGCTACCTAACGAACCTAACCTACTTACCTACCTACGCTTTTTTCCCCAAAGTGTAATGGTTTCACGGACGTCTCACTAAATCAATAGGTAGGTAGGTTAGGTTCGTTAGGTAGCTTCAGATGCCCGAGGGGCAAACCGCTCAGAAATAGGAGCCCCGCAAAGCGGGGCTCCGTCTAGTTAAGTTGCGAAGGAACTGTTTTTTGAAAAGAAACAGTCCGACGAACTCCAGATTTGATGGACACCCCAGTGTTTGTCAGGCAGCGCCACGAGTGTTAAAAATGGGAACTAAAAACTGTCAAAGCGGCGGCTAATGACTCGCTGTATTACATTACGGCTAGCCGTGTTGAAGAACGTATGGCGCCGAATACATTCCGGCGGATTCTCATTCAGCCGAATTCAATCCGGCTAATCGTTAAACCGCCGCATTTCAAAACGCCCCTGTTTTTGAAAACGGCTAGCCGTAATGTAATACGGCGGATTATACGATCCGACTGCGACATATACATAATAAATACATATGCTCTTTAACTTGTGCAAGTAGCTCAACAAGCTTTGCGTCGAGCTGAACACATTGCTTATCTCCTAAGACAACAGACTAAAGAAAAGTGTACCGGATTAAGAATGACTCACGCTAGACCGGACCGTGCCCGGGTCGAGGCGTCTAACACGTCATTTTCTATGACGGCAGATCGGAGATCATGTGGTGCCTTCCATAGAAAACGAAGCGCCGGAAGCTCCGGCCCGGCCCCGGCTCGGTCTAGTGTGAGTTATCCTTTACGAGTATTTATAAAAGCCAAAATTATAAGAATAATGTTATATTATGTTGCCAAGATTTATAAAAAGTAGGTAATCATAATATAACCAGGTACTAAATTGCCCATATTATTTGTTAAACTATAAATAATATTAATAAAAACGTTATTTTTACACTAAATCTTAATTTTCAAAAAAAAAAATACAAAAACATTCTACTTTATACCACGAAACGATGATAAAGTGTAAACGACTTTCTAACATTTAAATCGAAAACTAAAACTTTAAAGCGCAAAGTCCCAGAAACATTTCCTTACATTTGTCAGAATTTAAAGCAGATATTTTCTTACAAACGAGGCTTGCGCACGAGAAATGTCACAAGAATGACAGACCACGGCTCTGAGTAGCATGATGGATGGATCTTCACAACATTAATTTTCAAACTTATCCAAATAATCTAGTTGGAAATTCGATGACTGGAATATTTTGTTAGAAAGTTCTTTGTAACACGGTCTGAAAAGTCGTAAGTTATATTTAGGTAACTATTATTAATTAATAGAATTATTAGCCCATTAATAAAGTTTTATCTTTATTCAGTTAGGTGTAACTTTTAGTGATTAATCGTTATTATAAGAAGAATAAATGATCAAAGTTACAATGTATTATACGATTGAAAGAGAAAAGAAACTAAACATGATAGAAGTTTTTATTTATTTATTTAATACCTTTGGCAAACCAACAAGCAAAATGAAAACGCATAGTAAATCAGATATAGTTTATCATGAGAAAAGTATCATAAAAAACTCATAATATATTTTATAAATAAAAAAAATGAAATATTACTTAAAAGTTTGTATATTAAATTTAATTAAGCTTATACCCACCACATACCTACCACACTAGAAAAAAAAGCGTTGGTAGCCTAGCGGTATGTCTTCTCAGCCACACACGCGGTCACATGCAAGCCAAGCTGGACGATCTCGGGGCAGAGGCGGCTAACATAGGCTTAAAAATCAACACCCGGAAAACCCAAGAGATGCGATCTGGAGTGAAGAACACAACACCGTTGCTGATTGGCACAGAGGACGTGGAACGCGTCCACAAGTTCACATATCTCGGTAGTGTCGTGTCAGAGGCAGGAGGAACAGAAGAGGACATCACTTCAAGGATTGCCAAAGCCCGGGTAGCCTTCGCACAGCTGCGGAACGTATGGCAATCACGAAAACTGACCCGAAGAGTGAAACTGAAAATCTTTGGGTCTAATGTTAAGTCTGTGTTGCTGTGCGGATGTGAAACTTGGAAGGTTACAAAGGGCATTTCCAACCAGCTTCAAGTCTTCGTTAACCGATATCTTCGTCGAATTCTCGGTATTTACTGGCCCGAGACCATCTCGAATGAGAACCTCCGAGAACGTTGCCACGAAATCCCGATCGACCAGCAGATCAAGCGCCGTAAGTGGAACTGGATTGGACACACACTCCGGAGGGGGCCCGACCATATACCTAAACAGGCCTTAGATTGGAACCCCCAAGGAAAGAGAAAGCGTGGCCGTCCCAAACAAACCTGGCGGCGTACGGTGGTAGACGAGGCGAAGAAGATCGGGAAGTCTTGGAGCGAAATGAAGCGAGAAGCTCAAGATCGATCTACATGGAGAGTCACTGTGGACGTCCTCTGCCCCATCTAGGGGACATAGGATCTTAAGTCAAGTAAGGTAAGTACCCCTATTAACGACCCCATTAAAATTGGCATTCATTACCGCGGTATGTACGAAATAGCGTTTAATAAGAAAGCTTACTAACTTTCTTTGAATCTAAGAACACAGAAATAAAGCCTTATCTTTTGACTGTCGAATAAGTATAACATTACTACGAAAACATCACGCAAAAAAGTCGAAAATCGTAAACCAGCGCATCAGGAGCGCAAGATTTGGTTGCTCCATACTAACACGCAACACCTCAAGTAAGTAAACGCGTATTCTATTTAGTGATTAGCGTAATAATAGTAAATATTATGGAAAGACTAAGACTTGAGATTGATTCTTAGTTATTATCTTTATGATTCCCAAATACTTTATTTGTGATATTTGCTCGCCAATAGGAAAAAAAATGGAAATTAAAAACCTCGGTGTTAGGTTCCATTTTCTTTGTGTGACACCTAATTTCGAGGTATACCTCGGTAATAACGGAAACGGTATTTTAGATTCGAGCGATCTTATATTCATATATAAATGCACATTTCCTTGACTTTTGATGTTATTGAAATATTTAACCACCTATAAAGCTAAAGAGCTATTAACGTGGTATGAAATCTATGCAAGAACTCTTAATTTTGGTTACAATTATGGACACCTTCTCAGACGTTTTTTTCGAAACCCTTATATGAGAAACTCGTTCAAGTATTCATATAAAAACAGAAGTTTGGATATAAAGTTAATTTTAACCATTGTTTTGTAATATTTGGAATCATCTATACTGATTGTATTAAATAAATACGAGATAACTATTTATTTTTATTAGTCGTAAATTCGTTTTTAAATTATTTGAATTGAACCGTTTAACGATGGTTAGAAAAGACATCACTCGGTAATAAGCTGTATGAGAACCTAATACAGACCCAAAACTTTAATGTAGGTACCGTTGTACACAATATTGTTTCAAAGGCAGCAAACATAAAAGGATATATGTAATTATAAATAAAGTCAAAGTAAATATTGGTTTTTAGATCTTTGCCTAGAAGTTAGCATTTTTTTTATACAACACTTGGCTATTGTGATCAATTGATCATATAGACAAAGGAATCATATAGGATTATATAGAAGTGCTGGAGTAGAAAAATAAATTTTATGTTATTTTAATAACAAAATAGACACACAAACATACAACATTAACATTAACTTACACAGATCTATATATTGTGTAAAATATAATTGTGGTAGCTTATACTTTTTGGCGCAACTTGCCCTCCACGTCCGGTTGAAATAATTAAGTAAGGTGTATTCGGGTATTACCGAATGTCGGATAATTCCGAAATTCAGATGAAAATCACCCTTAATTCCATCATAATAATCGTCTCTTTTCGGAATTATCCGACAGTTTTCGACATTCGGAATTACCCGAGTAAACCTTACCTATTTATTTAACGTAGATAGGTAATAAATTAAACAAGAATTTCGACAGCATCACACTTGCTCGTAAAGGGTAGGTAACCCACGATGTTATTAGCGTTAAAGGAACCAACTATTTTTAATTTAAATTCATTAATTAAGTCTTATAATATGAAAAGCGTACTGTACTGAATACCTATACCATTAAATTTTTTATCCATTATTGTCAAATAAATATTATTTATCATAATTATGGAACTAAAAATGTGACGGGTTATCCACCCTCGTAAAAAGGAACCCACATCCGCGGTATTTGGGTAACAGTGGTCCATTACCACGGTAATAGGCGATTTAGACATGTTAGTTTTGATAATTATTTTTTCCTTTATAAGTTTCTAAAACAAGGCCAGAAACTAAAATAATATAAACTTTAATTAACAAACTAACATAAAAAAATATGTCTTGGTTCATACACCGCCGGTTTATGCTTCATTTTTGGCTCTTTTTGGAAAACTTGCTTAACCCCCTCGTTAATAGGGGTACTTACCTTTAGTCAAGCCTAGCGGTAAGGGCGTGTCACTTTGTTCAAACTTGTGTACAATATATCATTTCGTCGGGTGACAAGCAAAAGTCACTAACTAACACCATTGAAATGATTGGACAATAAACCGTGTTACAAGTGTAATAAAGTGCATTGTTACTTTAATTTTTTGATAGTACTTAGTGACTTTTGCTTGTCACCCGACGATTTGATGTCCAGTCGCTTCGCGGAGAAGGAAAAGATCGTGAGAAAACCAGACTAATCCCAATTAATAGGCGTAGTTTCCGCTCTGGGTTAGAGTATTAGAAAAGATGGCAGTCGTTATCGTAAAAACTAGTGCTAACGCCAATTTTTGGGATTAGTTGCCAAGCGGATTCCACGCCGCCATGAGCCGTGGCAAAAAGTCGAGAAGTGACAACGTTTAATCTTAAACTTTCTCAATCGTTGTCCATAGGCTGACGTGCAGTACCTACTTACATTGGCTATTCTTTCAAAGATCCCCAGAGGCATGTTTGCAAAGAAAATCGTGCCAAATCTCGACATAGAAAACGACAAATGGTTGCACCCGAAGCCACTTAAGCCAAAACGGGAGGCTGTCTACTTTATTCTAGGCCTCAATTTTGTACGTGTTTTGAAACGGAATATGATAATGCTAAGAAAACGAGAGGCTTCACCATTAAATATACGATAACACAAAAAGATCGAGCCAGAATATATACGTAGTACAAAGATGTATAATTTATACCCATCAAAAACATTACATGTAAAAAGACGCAAGTCTCGCAATGCAATTCTTCTACTACAAAAAAGTTTTGAGATGTTATGTGAAACTAAGTCGGTTATTTTAGTCAGTACCAGGGGGTGTTAAACCGTATCAATAAGATATATTTAATTTTTAATACATATAATGACTTGACCTTGTCTTCAGTTGCTCGTGGGTGCTGCTTGCCCTGGCCTGAGTTTGCTCGACGGCGTGAGCGGGCGCTGCGCCTCTCAAGGACAGGGGCAGTTTCCACTGACTCAGGATTGCCAACAGAGTACGATGGCTCAGGAGTGGCACCTGCCGGTTCTGTGGTTTCTAACACAGGGCTCTTAGGCTCAGCTGTGTGTGCTACTTTACCATCAGATGACGGGTCCGTTAGAGGATCAGCAACTGGCGTTGATGTTGATGGCTCGGAGTTGGTGACATCTAACAGGGGCTCGTTATCAATAAAAATGAAGCCTTGAGGACCTGACTCGTTTAGTAGCTCACTTGTGCAGTTCTGTGAATTGTGCTCATTATAAGGAGTGGAGAAATTTATTTTCCGGAGAATCACCTGGAGACATGAGTTCTGGTAAGCTATTTGTTTTTCTTGATTCTTTATAATGTCATAGCAGGAATCAATTTTTCCTTTCATGTCTGTGAAATCATTTTTTAAATTTGAAACAAGATCCACCAACCTTGTAACGGCCGCTGCAGTTGTCACTGTTTTTCTCAACGATGGTGCCATTCTATGTCAAGTTTTAATATTAACCACTAAATAATTTGTAATATTTATTATTCCACTTAATATAATTGCAGAAAGTAGTATAAATTCAATTTAAAAATAATTAAATACGGAAGAGCTTTTGAAATCACTGTCAACCGCATGACAGCGCCCTCTGTATAGGCGTACGTAGGTACTTATTATTTTTCGCTTATTTATACAAAGTACACGCTTACCAAATAATGCCGTTACATTTAGTATACCTAAATACGAGCTGGTTTCAATAAACCGTACAAAAACTTCAATTCCGTATTTGACTTTTGCCTCCTCCAAAAGTCAATCTATCGAAATATTTTTCCGCGTGTAATTTAATGAACGTTTAACTCGTTCATTTTTGTTTCTACTTTGTATATAATTAATTTGAGAATATACAAAAAAAATGTTTTCCATGCGCGTGCAAGTTTAAAATCAGTAGTAAATAAATAGTAATTATGTGTCCAATTTCTGTTATGAAACCGTCAATGACATTCGAAAACTCATTCAATTGGAGACATTCAAACATGGAGGGCAATCCAAACTGACATTATGCCATCAAAATGATATTTAAATAATGTCAATAGATGTACGGACAAGTACATATGTAAATTTCAATTGGACTCCATATTTTCTTGGAATTAATTACAAATTCAAACTGATTTTCCAATCAAATGTTATGGTTCTTATGTTATAGCAGTACAGATGTAGTGCATAATTGTTTTCCATCGTATTTTCTCGGAAACGTTCGTATCTGTCATGCTACTTCAGTCAACGTCAGTACTTTTTGTACCGAGACTGACTGCAATAGTAAGACACGTTCGTACGTTTCCGTGAAAATACGATGGAAAATAATAAACCACTATATCTGTAGCAACAAATCTACCTACATAGGTAATACCTAGCAATGTAAACATCATTACGGCTTATTATGGAAAGACGAGAATATTCCGCAAAGTGGTACAAAAAGACCTTTTTCATGCAAGTAGAATTAATCTGTCGGCAGCCGTGCAACGGATCGCCGATTTAACACGCGATAAAGTCGGAAACTAATTTTTCTTCTTTTTCCTGCCGAATCCTGTTTGCTTCGTATTCGTGCGAACAACGGAAATTTACGGAAATGGTTCTTTGTCAATATGCTATAGAAACGCTAAATTTAGTATTTCTGCTGCTTTAGGGTTTTCTCACCGATACTACAAAGTTATACTTCCTTTAGAGGAAGTTCTAGAGTACGAGTATAGACTGAGTGGAATCCTGAAAATTGAGAAGTCTTTACCAACTCCTAACATGTTAACTCACATTTATAGACTACACTATACCGGGTGTGGCCTGTAACATGAGCAAATAATTAAAACATAGATTGTAATCCTCAAACGGTGACACTTTAGTTCAACAACTTTAAAAATTATGAAGTATTTAGACTCCCTATTTTTCATACAAAATAAATATTATCTTCAATGGACGCCATCGCCATGCGGCATGGCGATGGCATGGCCCATGCCATATCATTGTGATTGACGTTGCTTGTCACGCCTTAAACATAACAAAATTCGCAATACATTGCGTCTTAGAATAAACTTTAAAGTCTATTAAAAATCAAACCACAAGTTATTTTTTAAAGTCGCTGAACAAATGTTGGTCACGGTCAGTATGAGGAGTACAGCCTACAGTTTAATTTTTTGCTCATATATTACAGGCCACACCCGGTATATGGTTCCACGACCAGTGAAACCTGTGTCGAAACGTCGGTAAATAATGGTAATAAAATAAATTCGAGATGTGAGTCAATAAATGTGAGTTAATACCTCTATTGGTTCGAAACGCGAAAGTTTTAATATTATAACTCTAACATGAACAAATATCAAGTAGAATAAGAACTTTTATTGCGCAATCACACTGGCGATCGCAGTACGAATACATCGTCGGTTGTGGCAACCTCTAGGTGAATGACCCAGTGTTATTACACCGTCATCATTTAAGTTTCCCACTCCATTCTTCTTTATAATATACGTATCTATAAAGTTTATAATTTATAGTCAGGGACACAACTACTGGGGACCGGAGAGCCGGCAATAACTAAGTTATTTCGCGCAACGCATCAGTCTGGCAGTTCATAGGGGTAACGCAGCCATCATCTTCGGGACTTTCCCGCAGGGGCTTTTTTTAGATTTAATTTAATTTACTATCGTTTAATTTTTGAATAGTATGTATTTAGATTAATTGTAATTTTAAGTTGTTTGTGAAATGTTTTTGTACCTTGAAAGAAAAAAGTTAACTACATTGGGATACATTTATTTTCTTCAGGTGAGGCATGTAACTATTGATGCACTACCGTGCCCTCAAGTATACGCTGCACTCCAGTCAAGTTTACGGTGTGATCGAACTTCTGTAGTGCGATAGCTCTCTTGAACGCTGTATAAAGGTTAACGCTCACGTGTGAACTCGGCGCCCATTCTCGTCGCTTCAACTCGAACGTTTCGTTTTCTCTAAAGTGTAGTTTGGGTATATAGCATTCGATTGCATTGGAAATCACTGCTCTCACCCATGGACCTAGAATATATACCTCTATGCTCTCACCTCATACTGTAATTATATCGAGTGATATGGCGTTTACTGGGATATAAGATTTTAGATGGGCAAGTGCTGTCACAAAAATTATGCACTTACAAAATATCCTTTTACAGTTAAGTAGCTCTTTGGACTACGACAACATTCATCATTTTGCCACGGCTCATGGGAGCCTGGGGTCCGCTTGACAACTAATCCCGAGAATTGGCGTAGGCACTAGTTTTTACGAAAGCTACGCTAAAAAACCGTATTTGCAGTCAATTTGTATGAAAACTGAATGCAAATACGGCTTTTTAGCTTAAGAGGGCAGTACTGCCATCTGACCTTCCAACCCAAAGGGTAACTAGGCCTTATTGGGATTAGTCCGGTTTCCTCACAATGTTTTACTTCACCGAAAAGCGCCTGGTAAATACTCGTAAATATCAAATGATATTTCGTACATAAGTTCCGAAAAACTCATTGGTAGGTACGAGCCGGGGTTTGAACCCGCGACCTCCGGATTGAAAGTCGCATGCTCTTACCGCTAGGCCACCAGCGCTTTTTTTTTGCACTTTGGACTACGACAACATTTTGAGAAACCTTAACTACCTATTTATAATTTTAACAAGGTCTCGTATTCCCTATAGGGCAAAAAGACTAACGGTTTCGTAAAAAAAATTGTTTGCATAATTCTTGAGTTTAATATGCCAAATGGCTTCTCTTTTAGGATGCAACTGGAAAAGGAATAAGGTTAAGAGGAAATGTTACACTCAACTAGTACGAATATTGAATTAAAATAATACGCCCCAATTAGAACTCTAAGATACGTCACTTAGATTTAGAAACGATATGGATTAGATATGTCAGTGTCAAGTGTGACGTTTCTTGAAACAAAAACGTAATTTTTGACACTAACACATCTAATCCATATCGTTTTTAGATCTATTAATTAACGTATCCTAAAGTTCGAATAGGGCAGTTAGTCGAATACATTTAACACGATACGAGTGACAAAAATTAGTTTATTACAATGATAGTCTTGTAAAGCCTGTAGTTTATCAACTTGACTTGTAACCGTCGGTCGCGGTATTTTCGGACCGATACGACCTTCAAGAAAAGAGCTTACCTTAAAAGCCGACAACGCACTTGCAACCCCTCTGGTGTTACAGTTGTCCATGGTCGACGATAATTGCTTACCATCAAGCGATTCGTCTACTCGTTTTCCTCCTATGTAAAAAAAATCAAACTAACCCCATTAGCTGCCGCATAATATAAACTTTCATAACAAGGCTCTGTTGCAGCTCACAGCCCGATTCGAACTTAAGAAACGTCTAAAATCTGCTAAAGATGCGAAGACATATCAGTGTCAAAAGTGACGTTTCTTCAACCAAAACCGTCACTTCTGACACTGACATATCCGATCCATATCGTTGTATCTTTAGCAAATTGTTGACGTATCTTAAAGTTCACTTCTGGCACTGATATATCTGATCCATATCGCGTCTTTAGCAAATTTGTGAAGTATCTTAAAGTTCACTTATGACACTGACATATCCGACCCACATCGTATCTTTAGCAAATTTTTGACGTATCTTAATGTTCACTTATGACACTGACATATCCGACCCACATCGTATCTTTAGCAAATTTTTGAAGTATATTAAAGTTCACTTATGACACTGACATATCCGACCCACATCGTATCTTTAGCAAATTTTTGAAGTATCTTAAAGTTCACTTATGACACTGACATATCCGACCCACATCGTATCTTTAGCAAATTTTTGACGTATCTTAAAGTTCACTTCTGACACTGACATATCCGATCCATATCGTATCTTTAGAACATTTGTGACGTATCTTAAAGTTCACTTGTGTCACTGATATATCCTATCCATATCGTCGTATCTTTAGCAAATTTTTGACGTATCTTAAAGTTCACTTCTGACACTGACATATCCGATCCATATCGTATCTTTAGAACAGTTTTGACGTATCTTAAAGTTCACTTCTGACACTGACATATCCGATCCACATCGTATCTTTAGCAAATTTTTGTCGTATCTTAAAGTTTACTTATGACACTGACATATCTGATCCACATCGTAGAGTCTGCGCGGAAAGAGAGAGTCATATAATGTATATTTGTTCCTTGGACTCTTCTCTTTTCGCACAGACTTTATCTTTAGCAAATTTTTGACGTATCTTAAAGTTCGAACCAGGCCGTCAATGGGAAACAATTGCTGTAAAAGTAGGCAAAGTCGTAAAAATAAACAGCAACTTGCATTTTTATCTCCACGAGAGCAAACTATGCAAACGACTTCACACCGAGTACCCAAGTCTTATCAGAGGCAGATGTTTCAGCTGAACCCGGCCTCTATTTGGTTTACAATTTAGTATGCAAATTGTGGACTTCGCATTTGTAAGTGCTCGAAAGCGAATTAAAGGCTTTCCGCTTCATAAAATCTTTGAAGTTGGCGTATATTGCATTAGGAGGCAAAATTTAAGCCCCGCCCCGCTACCATGAGTCCAATTCGAATGTAAATTTTGCTATCTAAATGATGATCATTCATTCATTCTTTTAAAATAGGGATGTACTGTGTCTTGTATTCAATATAAATTATTTCACTCCATGCACGAAATAAAGCACCAGATAAATATTAGAAAAATAAACACACAATTTTTATTTAATAAATCGGATAGAAAGATAAAAAGTAGGTGAGTTGACCGTGACGTCACTATATCATATAAATTCCATATTAGCAAATCGTTTTGACAGTTCTAAAAAAGACACTGATTTGACTAGTAGGAGAATTATGTAAATAGCCTATGGCTTATTATGGCTTCAGTCCAGTGGGACAATTTCGCCAGTATCAAGGTATTAAAATACATCTAAAAGCTTTAAATACTTTAAATACATCTAAAATTGTACGGTTAGTACAAGACAGTGTACGGTGATTTTATTAGATCTTGTAAAGCGATAGCGGGCTTTACAAGTAGCACGTGGACCACCGGTCGTTGACTCCACAATGGTTAAATGCGTTTCAAGATTAATTCTCCATTCACTGCATACTACCACATTAGTTTAC
Organism: Cydia splendana; assembly: GCF_910591565.1. NCBI lineage: Eukaryota > Metazoa > Arthropoda > Insecta > Lepidoptera > Tortricidae > Cydia > Cydia splendana. The sequence continues at coordinate 3,657,649 of NC_085976.1, read as the reverse complement.
TGTGTAATAAGCTATCGTATTTATTTATTTATTTATTTATTTGGAAAGCAAACAGAAATAAGTGAGCAGGAGATAAGTTTACAGAGACACACTAAGGACATTCACTTATTTCCTTAACAGCTCTCACTAAAACATATATAACAGAAATATACTACACTTAACTACTCTTAAGGTACTAAATACAATTGTTAATTTACTAACACTACATAGACGCTAAGCTTATCAAACAGAATGATGGTTACTAAGAGAGGAAGAGACACAGATTTACACTTTAAACAATATTAATGAGCAAAAACAAAGGAATTAATCACGACGCGTGACTATCAAAGATGGTGCTCGAACCGGAAGTCCTAAATGATGTTACTTAGTTATACGACCCGATTCAAATTTTAAGATACGTCAAATATTTGGTCTAGATAGGATATGGCTTAGATATGTTAGTGTGAAAAGAAACGTTTTTGTTTGAAGAAACGTCACTTTTGACACTGACATATCCAATCCATATCGTATCTAGACCAAATATTTGACGTATCTTAAAGTTCGAATAGGGCCGATAATCGCTCGTACTTGTCCGTACAGTTGGCGCAAGCGAGACGCACGGGTGGATGATAACAAAATGACATCATTCTGATGTCAAAATGTAAGTTTGAATCGTCCTCCATGTCGCCGCGAATTAAATTTCTGCGAATATTCAAATGAGTTTTACGATTAACGCGAGCCGAGTTTAGTGTAGCGGCCCAATTCGAACAATGCTTATAAGATGGCTCAGCGATACTATATCGATCTGTCATGTCAAAAGTTACAAAGTTACAGTGGCACATACGCGGCCGACCGTAACACTCTGCACTCTTGTTGATCGTATCGCTGTGACATCTTATAAGCATTGTGCGAATACGGCCATAGGTTAGGGGCTTGTGAATTGTTGCTCAAGGTAAAGTTTTATGTACTTGCCTCTGCTTCATGAATCTGAGATTATTTCATTTAGAAGTGAAGGTTACAGGGAGTTTACATTTAGCTGATTGTGTAGAGTTGGACCAAGAAAAATCTAACAGACCAACAAAAACATACAAGCGAATTGATAACCGATGATACATATTACTTACATTAAGTAATTTGGTAAACAAATAATTAATTAACAATAATTGGTAACCTCCTTCTTTGAGATTTGGAAGTCGGTTAAATAACACCTGCAATGCGTGTGCTGTCAAAATTTCTGCGGACTTTTCTTGGTTTAACAGGCCTATTCGGATCTCGAGATAATCACAAGATCTTGAGACGATTTAGAGATCAACTAGATCTACATTAGATATCGACTAGATGTGACTTGGATATCTAAGTCATAACTTGTCGAAATCGTTCAAGAGGACCTCCAGAATCGCGGAAACGTCAAATTTGACATATCTATCTTACAAATATCTTTAAATTATCCGTATCGTAACTTGTTGATGTCTAGTAGAAATCTAATTCATTTTCCGAATCAAGCCGTTACTCTAGTACAAAAGTGACAGTTGCGTTTCGTTCGCTAAGGAGCGCTCTCTGACGTTTGCACATTGACTACGCGCCCAGGCGTCAAATGCGCGCACTCGCTACGTCAAAATGGTGCTACGAATATAACTGACTTAATACGCTACGGGTTACAGCGGCGTAGCGCTACATAAGCGTACAAAAGCGTAGCGATTATACGAATATAAAATATAATTATGTATTGTATATTATACAAATGTATCAATAGTCAATAATATGACATCAGTTTTTCATTAATGTTTTTCAGACAATTTATTGTTTTGAATTTGTAATGGATATATTATGATTTTTGTCTGGCGTCTAAAGTGGCATTTTCGGTTGAATAATCGCTTCGAATTAAGCTTATATATTGGCGCAAAAAAATTCACACAAACTAATGTCAAATTATTATCGAATCAAGATCTTGTTCTTAAAATCAAAATGGGGCTTCTGTTTATTTTAGTTTGCAGAGTAAACTTGCAAGTTTACGGATACGTTTTACACGTCTAGGCAAAACCCACAGTTCCGGTTCCCCTAAGTTTGCCTATACCTACTCACCGAAATACCAATTGGTGACTGAAGTCATAATGCTATCTCCTTTACACTTGTTAAGACCAAACAAGAGTGAAAGAGATGGCGTTATGACCTCAGTTGGTGTTGCGGCTACTATAGTAGTTAAATCTTCAGGTTTCACTTGTCTTGCTTTCAGTCAATACGAAACTAGTGTGTTCCGTATACCAATTCAAATTTACATTTGACATTAAAATGATATATATGTAAATGTTGTTTGGTTCATTCGCTCGTGCATCTCAGTCGCGCCAATACGTGTACCGACAAGTACGGGCGAAATGCACACGCGAATGACGGCGCGATTCGGGAAATGAATTAGAGATGCACTAGATATGAAATAGTAAAGATATGTGACGTTCCACGGCACAAGGTACCATTGTCCCGGCTGAATATTGGAGCGGCGTTAATAATAGCGTAGGCACCAGCTGCCATAAGGTACATTTTGCCGTGGAACGTCACATATCTTTACTATTTCATATCTAGTGCATCTCTAATTCATTTCCCGAATCGCGCCGTAGACGTGAGAATGTCAAAGACTGTAACAAGCCTATTCGGATTTCGAGATAATCACAAGATCTTGAGACGATTTAGAGATCAACTAGATCTACATTAGATATCGACTAGATGTGACTTGGATATCTAAGTCATAACTTGTCGAAATCGTTCAAGAGGACCTCCAGAATCGCGGAAACGTCAAATTTGACATATCTATCTTACAAAATATCTTTATATTATCCGTATCGTAACTTGTTGAAGTCTAATTCAGTAGAAGTAGAAATCTAATTCATTTTCCGAATCAAGCCGAATATTGACGCTTGGATTTTTCACAAATGCAGCAGTAACGCAGTTGACAGCAGTATCGCGCCGCAATACTACAGCAATGACGCAGCGCCGGTGCAGTCTGGATCTAATAATACCAGGCGAAGCATGAGATGCGTTCTCGCGTTCGAGTCCATACTTGTCTTGTAGTCGTGCTAGATGTATGGTGTCGCGCGCGAGGACGCACCTCATGCTAGTAGGTCATGGGCCCGTTTCTCAAAGGCTTGTAACTTGTAATACAAGTGGAAGTCCTTTTCTAACAAAAGCTGTCAAAAAGTTACATCCGCTTGTATTTCAAGTTACAAGCTTTTGAGAAACGGGCCCCAGGTATCGTTCGAGTTTAGACTACATTATCGTTACTAGTAATTAGTAATACTGCTACAGTAATGCTGCCTTACTGCACGAAACGTCAAATTTAATTAGCAGTAATTCAGTCGGCAGCGTTTGTGCAGTATAAATCCGAATGATACCTTAAATCGGCCATCAATCCTCGTGGGATAAAGTTAAGTGCGTCCGCAGATAAATTCGCACAGCTAAAGGTTATGCCTTACCTTAGCAAAAAGGGTAATAAAACCCTTACCCCAGCATTTCAAATGTAAATCTGTGCCCAGACGCTTAAACATTTATTTACTCGATCTCTGAACGGATGAAGAAAACGGGCAAGTGGCTTAAGGAACAAATATTTTATACTTACCATTGTTTTTATGACATTTATGAGAATTAAGTTACCATGTAGATTTGAATGGCTTTTGATGCAGGTAGACTGTAACTTCAGCGGGCGTATTATGGATAGCTTTATCCATGTTAAATATTCGCTACCTTTTAACACCACGATTGATAGAGACAGACAAAAACGTCACTTTTGACACTGACATAACTAATCCATATCGTATCTTGTAAATAATAAATGTGACAAAATGTATCATCTAAGGCATAGATGTAAGTAAATTGAGGTAGATATGGTACCAGGCGCACGATTGTGAGCCATTAAATATAGGTTCCGGAACCTATATTTAGTTAGGCGTATGGGTGACGCCAACCTGTCAAGCTGTCAAAATCGTTGGATCGATTTTTAATTTTGTCAACTATGAACGTCACACGTCTACATAAATAAAAGGTCATTGATCTAAGGACTAGAATTAAGTTTGTAAAAATTATATGTATGCATAATAAGCAGTGATCGTACATTTTCCAGCATTTTTGGTGCAACAGAGTGGTGTTAACGGAATTGGTATAGATAATTCCAATTGAAATGGTAAATTAAGGTTAATATTAACGTAATTAACGCTAATTAATCATTAGGGTTGAAATTACTTATACCTATTCCGTTAACAACACTCCGCTGCACCATAAATGCTGGAAAATGTACGATCTCTAATAATAAGTCATAAGAATATTAAAATATTGAAATTATTGTGAATTAGAATATGACTATGCAATGCCATCCCATGACTGTACCTACATGTATATGACTCTGATTGTACCTAGTACGGTCCCCGGCCAATAAGAAGTAAATTTTTACAGTTATTAATAGACCTTATATAAATGACACTAAGGCTATCAGTTAAACGGTAGGTCTTCGCTTCGTAAATATAAAGGTCAATTCATAACTGTCCAAAGGAGATCGTCGATATTGGGCCCAGAGTAAACCATCACGTATATGGTACAGACTATTACAGTAATTATATACGCATTTTATTACTGAAAAATATATAATATTGGGTAAAAACGAAACGGGAATTAGAAATATATAATTAAAAGACATTATATTATTCATTTCCGTAAATCAATATATTATATATTAACAAAAGCCTTGCCGTCGTCAACATCTTTATTAGCATTGACATAACGCTCAAATTCACACAAACCGTGAGGTTTTTTCACTAAGGAGTTATAAAATCTCATTGCATTAAACTATAAAGTGGGTAGCCATAAGTCATAGTTGTCATAAGTGCGTTTCGATACTATTCAAAATATTATAAGTGTCACTGATTATTTATTTTATATATACCTACTTTTAAATTCTAAATCGACTGTAAAAATGCCTAAAATAAGTAGTTAAGAAATGTAGTAATTTGACTTTTTATTTAGTTACATAGTTTGGAGATTTAAACGAATTCAGAATACGACGATATCATGCTACTTTTATTTAACTAAACGCAACTATTTTTAACAATCTGTCAAATATTTTCATGTAACGCCAACCTTAAATAAACCTTACTTCATTGAAAGAAGATTTAAAATGAATCTTTTCACTCTCCGTAGAAGTAACAATGAACTTCCGAGTTAGATCAAAATATAACTTTTTATTTAACGCGGATACGATTTCAGTTTCATTTACATGTCAGACTTTGTCTATTTTCTTTTAAAAAGTCAAAACACTTTTACAGAATAGTGTGAGTAGTATACCTACGCTTTTGTACATAAAAGTTTCTCTTGTCCTGTTCAAGTTTTCATTGCAGTATTTCTCAAAATTCCCGTTATATTACGTGATTCTGTTTTTATCATCATGATCTAGCAATTATAACGATTAATTTCCAATATATATTATATGTATACGTTCAATTTGCGAGTGGGCCTAAACGCCTAAGAAAATCGACGATCTCCTTTACTTCTTTAACTTACATCGACTATATTTATTGAAATCTGTACTACCTACTCTATGGGTGCAATAAATAAATGATTAAATAACTAATTTATAATATTTCTGAGTAAAGTAAATTCAATCTCTTTTACTTATTTCAAAAAAGAACATGTCACTAATAATAAAGCCAATAAGATTATTTAGACCCTTCGTTCCCAATAATCCGAAATGTACTCAAAATTAACTTCTCCCGATCAGCGGGTGAGCAGTAAATAAGAAACTTAGGTTTCCTTGGGAGTTTCGTTTTTATTAGGCCATAATTGCATTTAGCAACTTACTGCTGAGACGAAAAGAAATGCGAAACAACGTCGAAAACAATTTGCAACTCCCATTAACGGAGAAGTTGGTCGATATTTTCATATTTAATTTTGTATGTTTGCTATAATAAGGACGGAATGTGCCTAAGATATCCCGGGCACATATGACGTTATTCCACTCAAGCTGTGTTTTGTTAGACAGTGATTTGTACCCACCTACTCGTATTATCTCTAAGTGAATAGGTTTATTTAACATTATTATGATTTATTATTATTACAGCGGTATTATATTATTGTTTGTCTTTCTCGTATAAGTATGGGACACTGATGTTTTGGACATTTGAGAAGTACATATTAACTCACACTTATATAGACGGGTCTAACGCGACCACGCCCAGTGAAACCGGTGTCGAAACGTCGGTAAATAAAGTTAATTGAATAAAATTCGCGATAGACCCGTCTATAAATGTGAGTTAATATGTGTTCAAAACGCGAAAGTCTAAAATATTATATTTGAGAAGTATTCGTTGAGAATTATGTTAAAACAATATTTATTCCAGGTTTTTGGAGTATTAAGAATTTTGTTTCAGATTTTTTAATCACGATAAGTTATTTGCCTGAATATAAAAAAAGAAAAATTTCCTTACAGCTTTAGCTTTATTTTTACATTGTCTATTCTGTAACAATATCTTCAAATACAAAAGCAACGAATAAATCTCGGTCATTCTATTTATTTTATCAGCCTTGCGAAAAGCAACTTTAAACCAAAAATGTACAGGCGATCTCAGCAATCAAATGAAATGCAAGCGGTACGCTGCGTATGCTGCTCCTGCATGTCGGCCCAATTCAATGTGTCACAGCGGTCCGATATCGATCTGTCAGTGTCAAAAGTGACGTTTTCTGGTTGAAGAAATGTCACTTTTGACACTGACAGATCGGTATCGTATCGCTGTGTATGATTAGACGCAATGTTCGAATCGGGCCGTCTGTCATGGGACGCACACAGAGATGTTATGTAGCACGTGCTAAGGTGCTAAAACTACCTTTTAAAAGTTCTTCTTCATCCTCGATTCCTAAGGGAGGCCGACCACATGAGGTCGTTAATTTGTGCACCAAGGCTCTCCATTCTGCACGATTTTCCACCTTTCTATTAATAGGCGCCTGTGTAGATCCCAGGCAAGCCTTCTTTACACGGCTCGATTCGGGAAATGAATTAGAGATTCAGTAGATAGGAAATAGTAAAGATATGTGACGTTCCACGAAAAAAGGCACCTTATGGTGACTGGCGCCGCGATTCGGGAAATGAACTAGAGATACACTAGATATGAAATAGTAAAGTTATGTGACGTTCCACGGAAAAAGGTACCTTATGGCGGCTGGCGCTTACGTCGCATAGCGCCGCAATAATATTGGAGCGACGTTAATAATAGCGTAAGCGCCAACCGCCATAAGGTACCTTTAACCCTGGAACGTCACATATCTTTACTATATCGTATCTAGTTCATCTCTAATTCATTTCCCGAATCGCGCCGACAGTGTCCACCCAGCGGGTTGGGTTGGTGGATGTCCACTACCCCGTCCTCGATCCACCATGCCAACCATAATGCGCTTTTCAAAGTTCTGTCGCCCGGCTCCCATCTGGCCACGTGTCCAGAGTAGATATAAAAGTAATTTTAAAAGTTAACGGGGACTAAAATGTACTAAATTAGGCTAATAAAATGGACTAACTTCCTACTACGCTATTAACATTTTCTAGAAGTGTCGAGTTTCGAAACTCATAAAAAACTAGATAGAACATTTGTAATGTGAATGTTATGTTTATCGTAAGTAGGTAACTAAATTGCAAAAAAGCGTTATTGCGCACGCTGTAAAACTTAAATCGTACTTTACCAACTAAGGGTACTACAGTACGATATTGTTCACGACTCCCAAGAGTCTCTATATTTTCAACATTCTCAGAGCCTGTAAGGTATCGCCGTAAGTTATTAAAGACTTACGGAATTCCCCGAAATTCCAAGGGAAAAGAGTCGTGCAGTCAAATATTCCAACAGATAACGTTTTTACATCTTTACAATTGAGATGTAGGCGGTCAATAAAGTTAGCCATATAATTTTACTTGTCATCGAACTTGTTCGAAATTGGCAGGTATAGGAAAAGTAACTGTTTCCGTAACAAAGTTTTCAATGCCTGTACCTACTTTTAAACATGTTTACCGGATACACGGATACTTCGATTTTTTGAATGTGGTTTAAAATGTTTTACTGTGATTTGAGATGTAAGTTTTTTTATACGTTGATTGTAATTTGTATCGATACTTTACTAGTTTACTTACGCAAGTTTTACAAAAAAAAATAGTGTTATACGAATTGGAAAATTATAAAAAAGGAATATTAAAAAATAAATATAATCCTGAATCCTGAGTTTCTTAGGAAGATCATTTAAACTAGGTAAGCCACAATTTGAACTAGTTTCCGGATTAAACCAGCTTCTAATCTAACGAACCATATCGGATGTTGACATACGTTTATTCCGAGCATAGTAAGACGGATTTACTTGGCAAATATTAAATATTATCTTCAGTTACGGAAGTGAAAACTAGAGCTGATTATGAGTACCTACACTATCAGGCCAAGGCGAACGTAAACTTGGCATCAAAACGATATCTTTATCGATATCTCTGATAGCTGAACCCACTGCAACTTAAGCGATTACGTTTTATAAGATCAGTCACTAAACGCACAGCCTAAGACGGTTGAAAATGGGACATTGTAATTTAATCATCGTACCATCTCTCTCTCTTCCTTCCTTGCCGTATCCGGCAATGGCGACTCCATCAACAATTCTTATCCGTATTATGAAATGCCCTAATGTGGCTCGCTCTTGAAGATGCGGTCACACGATGCGCAGTTGTCCAGTCGAGTTGCGGGTGTATGTGTAGGAGGGCTTAGGTCGCGTCTTGGGGATATGATGCTTAGCATCTAAGTCTTCCAGACGCTCCTGCTCGTAAGTGGCAAATGTCTGCTAAGTAAGTATAATTTTTCTAACAAATAGGAAAACACCTCTCACCTGCAGGAAGATTGTTCCTTTCAATGAAAAATTATTTTGGATCGACGATATTGGATCTAATAATATTTAACTTATTTATTGGTGTCAGTTGTTATTCTTCCTTAGCTCATGAATAAATAAATACCTATTATTATTTATTTATGCATGAGATAATAAATAGAGGTAGGTATTTTTATAATCTTAATATCCTTTATAAAAACCTACTGAATACATAAATTATAAAAGTGAGGACTTGAGGAGGCATACTAAGGTGTTTTGAAACTATGTACCTACGTGCTTTGTTATTTTTAGCTGTTTTTGCCTGCAGTTTTCTCACCATCAAGCTTATTTTGTGGAAAAAACATTAAAAAATGCCACAGCAAATCACCCTAAAGAAGCGTTAATAAAATACATCCTTACGTGGAAGTAGAGATAAACGAATAGATTAAAAATAATAAAATTTTAACGAAAAATGGCGCTGTTCCGCAAAAATTTCAACCATGTCCTATCTACAAGTGCCCGCGGCGATAGCGAGGCGTTGAGATTTGTTTTAAAGTAAAAAGTTTACGAAAGTTTTTTAAAAGAGGGTTCTGTTGCAACCGCAAGTGGTGACAGCTACTAGAATGGAGTTATATATCACGAGAGCCGTCAGGGACTCGACGTGGAATCCAATTTGATCCTGCACGTGAGGCTAGTTCTGCATTAATCATTTTTCTTACTTAACCGCAGCTATCGAAGATAATTATGCTCTCATTTTAAAACACCATGCTATAATAACTAACATTGCATGAACATTAACCTTTTCGACGCCGTGTCAAACACAAAAGCTGTCACTCGAACGCCACGCTACCGAAGTGTCAAAACTGAAATTGAACTTTATGCATATGCACGTAGGTCTATGTTGCTCTGTGGTCTGTGACCGATTAATCGGTCTTTGGCGTTGGACCTGCGGTGCGGATATATCGGTCATTGGCGTCCAAAAGGTTAAAGTACCTAATATCGATGTCTGGTACTAGCATTTGATGCTAAAAATTGTAAAATAAAGAATTATTGCAAGTAATACTTCAAATAGCTCTATTTTCTTTGTATTAAATTTTTTTGCTGTCGTCAAGGCTAATGGTATCGAAATTTCATTATATTCTTGAATCAGAATCAGCCTCCACTTTGTGAGTAAATGAAATAGGGTATGCGCCACGTCAAGCCTTTATTTATGTAGGTGACGGCGATAATGGGATGCGCCTAGATGCTTTCAACACAGATTAGACAACAATATCGAGAATTCGCAAAATCTCATTGTATTATCGGCGACACGGCGCTAACGACGTGTTGCTTCAGATTTACAGCTAACATTCACCATGGTTTCGTAATAAACGTTATATTAGAACACGTTATACTCTCGCGTTTTGTGCACACATTTAATTACACAAACGAGTATTTAAGGTAAAAACAATGAAAGTATATCGCGGAAGACCCATTTATGTAATTAAATAAGCGTTATATTGTTTCGTAGCATTAGTTTATTTTTGTAAATGAATACATGCAAACATGCTTTATTTAATAAATAAACCCTTATCATTTTACAAAACCTTACTGTTTGAACAAATAACAAAAAGTTAAGTATAGTTACAACTACTTTTAGGTATAAGGACATGAAAGAGAACAATCTCACACCTGAGGATGCCGAAGACCGGGCAAAGTGGAAAAGATTGAGCAGGAAAGCGGACCCTGGCGCTAAGCCGGGATTGAAACGCTAGATTGAGGAGAAGATAAGTACAACTACTTTTGGGTTTCCACATAACAATAAAAATGTTATATAACTTTAACTAAGAAAACAGGAAAATGTGCAACGTTTTCCCCCGACTACAACAGACCCTAAGAAGATAACTAGTAGCCGCGCGAATAAACTTTTTCTGGTAAGGATATACTTCATTTCGGCCCGCCGCCTGTTCGCGCGCGATAGTCTCTAGTCTCTACTTTATCTTCACAATCCCAGGATATGCTTGCGAAACTTATCTTTCCACAAACAAAAATTGTGTGCAACTTTGCCTGATACTTTAGCTCTTTATATCTTTTAATCAAGTACGGCGGTTGAGAAATGACTCGTTATAAAAACTAGACGGGTGAGCTTAGAAATCAAGCGTTAGGGGATTAAACGTCCGTCGGCTTTAACCATAATATATCATGGTTATTTCTGACATGTGGTGACATCTGGTGGTGGTTGTATAACAACTGTAGCTTGCTAGATAGCCTATTAGCTTGTATAGCCTTGGAATTATCACTAGATATTACTTATGTACCTATTGTAGGTTTACCTTGCATATTATAAATATAAACTCTGCCCTATGTAAACCACTTAAATTAAAATGCCTTAAATTTTTAGCGGTTAATTTTGGTACTGGTAATGCCAAATAGCGTTAATTATTCAAATAAAAGCCACACAAAAACACAGACGATAAGCTCAATCCATGCACTGCAACTATGGGTAACCGTCTGGTGACATTCGGGTATCAACTGTAGCTGAATTATACTTGCGACATTATGTGATGCGATTAAATGAGATTGTACCTCATAATCACAGCAGTAATGCGGCGACGAATGCAACTAAATAAATAAATAAATAAATAAATAAATAAATAAATAAATAAATAAATAAATAAATAAATAAATAAATAAATAAATAAATAAATAAATAAATAAATAAATAAATAAATAAATAAATAAATAAATAAATAAATAAATAAATAAATAAATAAATAAATAAATAAATAAATAAATAAATAAATAAATAAATAAATAAATAAATAAATAAATAAATAAATAAATAAATAAATAAATAAATAAATAAATAAATAAATAAATAAATAAATAAATAAATAAATAAATAAATAAATAAATAAATAAATAAATAAATAAATAAATAAATAAATAAATAAATAAATAAATAAATAAATAAATAAATAAATAAATAAATAAATAAATAAATAAATAAATAAATAAATAAATAAATAAATAAATAAATAAATAAATAAATAAATAAATAAATAAATAAATAAATAAATAAATAAATAAATAAATAAATAAATAAATAAATAAATAAATAAATAAATAAATAAATAAATAAATAAATAAATAAATAAATAAATAAATAAATAAATAAATAAATAAATAAATAAATAAATAAATAAATAAATAAATAAATAAATAAATAAATAAATAAATAAATAAATAAATAAATAAATAAATAAATAAATAAATAAATAAATAAATAAATAAATAAATAAATAAATAAATAAATAAATAAATAAATAAATAAATAAATAAATAAATAAATAAATAAATAAATAAATAAATAAATAAATAAATAAATAAATAAATAAATAAATAAATAAATAAATAAATAAATAAATAAATAAATAAATAAATAAATAAATAAATAAATAAATAAATAAATAAATAAATAAATAAATAAATAAATAAATAAATAAATAAATAAATAAATAAATAAATAAATAAATAAATAAATAAATAAATAAATAAATAAATAAATAAATAAATAAATAAATAAATAAATAAATAAATAAATAAATAAATAAATAAATAAATAAATAAATAAATAAATAAATAAATAAATAAATAAATAAATAAATAAATAAATAAATAAATAAATAAATAAATAAATAAATAAATAAATAAATAAATAAATAAATAAATAAATAAATAAATAAATAAATAAATAAATAAATAAATAAATAAATAAATAAATAAATAAATAAATAAATAAATAAATAAATAAATAAATAAATAAATAAATAAATAAATAAATAAATAAATAAATAAATAAATAAATAAATAAATAAATAAATAAATAAATAAATAAATAAATAAATAAATAAATAAATAAATAAATAAATAAATAAATAAATAAATAAATAAATAAATAAATAAATAAATAAATAAATAAATAAATAAATAAATAAATAAATAAATAAATAAATAAATAAATAAATAAATAAATAAATAAATAAATAAATAAATAAATAAATAAATAAATAAATAAATAAATAAATAAATAAATAAATAAATAAATAAATAAATAAATAAATAAATAAATAAATAAATAAATAAATAAATAAATAAATAAATAAATAAATAAATAAATAAATAAATAAATAAATAAATAAATAAATAAATAAATAAATAAATAAATAAATAAATAAATAAATAAATAAATAAATAAATAAATAAATAAATAAATAAATAAATAAATAAATAAATATTGGGGACATCTTAACACAGATCAAACCTAGCCCCAAACTAAGCAAAGCTTGTACTATGGGTACTAGGCGACGATATACATACTTGTATAGATAAATACATAGAAAACAACCATGACTCAGGAACAAATATTAGTGTTCATCACACAAATAAATGCCCTTACTGGGATTCGAACCCAGGACCATCGGCTTAGCAGGCTTGTTATCGAGGAAATTTACAGATACCGCGATGACATCAACGCCGCCGCCGCAGTAATGTCGCCTAAATAGCTGCAGTTGACATCCGAACGTCACATTTAAGCAGTAGTATGCCGCGGTAGCTTCTCGTTCGCTTGAACCATATTTTGTGTATTGCGTTATGGTTATGTTATGATTGCTCGGATTAGAAATTGAGATACTTAAGTATTCGTACTGTTAGCGGGTGGCAAAGGAGTGAGTTCAGATGGTAGAGTTTTAGTCAAAACACCACGGTTCAGCTTTGAAGATACATTTTATTTACAGAATCTCTGCAAACGTGACCTGAAGGCCGAAGCGTCCAAGTCAACTGACACTTTACAATAATAAATTCATTTTGACTTTCCGTCACAGATTTAAAATATTGAATACATTCCAAACTAACCAAAACTGCAACTGGTATACTAGTACGGCCTCTACCTACCAACAGTACCTACCTATTGAAAATTTTCACAGTTAAACATAATAATAACTCAAAATAATTGAATAAAGGTAGGGAAGCTCAGGTGATTTATAAAAATTATAAATCACCCTTCATTGGGCAAGAGCAGCCGATGCAACGAAGCCACGCCGTTTTGTCGACTAAATAGTGTTTAGTTTTAAGTTTATAAAATACATACGTTAGTCTGTAAGGTATTTGTAATATGGGCCTTGTTGCCTGATTTAAATTTCTAAATAAATATATACGCAGCTTTGTGAACTGAAAATTATATTTGATAAAATAAATTGTGTTTGTCGAGTTCAGTAATCAGTTAATCACCTCTATAAAGAGAAAATAACTTGGAAATAATTTGTTGTTATCTCATGTGAGATTTAATTCAAGTTTCTGCTAGAGTGGAAACATAACGTTTTCCTCATCGTACTGCTCTTATTAAACTTCGCGTTAAGTTTCAAAACATTAATCAATTATTAATAACATATTCCGAGTTGAAATGTTAGCTTAATTTAAATTACCGATGTATTAATTTCCGGGCAAATTAAATGTTTGACGTCGGGACATTTTAATAATATTTATTGTAAACAAGAACAGCCTTACGGCGCGATTCGGGAAATGAATTAGAGATTCACTAGATATGAAATAGTAAAGATATGTGACGTTCCATGGCAAAAGGTACCATTGCCCCGGCTGAATATTGGAGCGGCGTTAATAATAGCGTAAGCGCCAGCTGCTATAAGGTACCTTTTGCTGTGGAACGTCACATATTTTTACTATTTCATATCTAGTGAATCTCTAATTCATTTCCCGAATCGCGCCGTTAAACTAGGGAAATCGCTTTTATACTAAAACGAGAGCGAAAAAAATAAGCATGATGCCCACTCAAATAAATATGCAATTGATAGGTATCAGCTTTTTAAATTCCAATGCCACACATGTACCTACTTATTTCATTTACAATCAATTTCATTTCATTTTAAGGCAAAAACGAAGTATTATACTAACTTTTGATATTGTCCAGCTGTTCAGGACAAAATATTTCCGATACTCACGATTCCATTAAATTTATTTAAAATTGACTCCATCTGATAAAGCAATACTTATTCAGCTTCATTTGTGCTTCTCGTTTCGCGGTCACTTGGTTAATTTTGATTATCCGATCCACCCCTGCCGACCCATATACCCGCAATTGTTTAAGGCCGGGTCCCACGCCCTGAAACGGTATACTTTTGCTTCGCTTGTCCTCGAAGCGATAACCGCGAGAACGCTTCGCGCGTAGCGTCATGGCAATTGATGACATTTTTTTTTGTAATGGTGTACATCAATCATAATTTTTGTGAGGATGCAAAAATAGGTAATAATGGATCGACCGATTAAGTTCCCAACGGTTATTAGTAAATGTTTGTAACTAATAAGCACATAAATAACATTAACACGATCTTTACTCGTATTTCATTGTACCTACACTTATTATTATATATTATAAGTCCAAAAATACAATACCTAATTAATACCTAAAAATTAACATTTCACATGGTAGGTACACCTTAAAATTAAATTAAATTACAACTAAAGCTTAAAACTAAAACACATAAATAATACAGCACTTATAATATGATTCTTAAAATAAGCTGTTATAAACAATTTTGTCAGGAGAACATTGAATTTCAGAATTGTATATTATACGTAGATAAATATTGCGAAATTAATGTAAAAGCGCCGTTTTAGCACTTCTCTTTGTGCGTTTTGAGCCTTAAACTACCTAATTCCCGCCAAATTACGTAAAATAAAGGTGAATTGCACATAAAAACGTACGGGTATAAACCGTTTGCGAAACTGGGCTATTAAAGGACCCCAAATGAATTATGCATAAATTATCATTTATTTGTAGGAAGGTGGCTTAGTTAATCTGACAAGGAAAAGGCCTAAATACGGGCCTATTAGTGACGAACAGGTGGCTTTACACCTGTCACGCTGCGTATTTTATCTTTGCTGCAACGTTTTTTTTTTTCATAAGGTATTATAAAGAAATGTTTGTGCACATTCAAACATTTGTGAATATTTGTGGGAATATTTCGAGATTCGTCTGCTAGTTTGCCTACTATATCATATTACTAGGAAACATTCAAATATTGTAAAAAAATATTTGATATACCCTATGAGCAATGATGATTTAACAGCATTTTAAAACTTATGTCGGTAATTTAACTTGCCACTATCAATTACTCCAAGAAGATAGTATGCGCAATTGTGCCTAAATATCGGACTCACCGGACGGAAAACTTCTCAATAAAAAAAAAAAAAAAAACTCACCAAAACAAATAAACATGGTAAACACCCCATTTTAATAGTGTTTAGGTATAAGTAAAACCGGTCGTAAACATAGATATTTCTCGCTGTAAGTAAAAATACGGTAGACTGATTCTCAGCAACTTGCGTTTTTAATTCACAATGTTTGTGACGTCTCCACCGCTACGTTATCGCGACGCGTAAGCTACTAAGCGGAAGAATGAAGAAGATGGCGGCGTTAAGAGTCTTAAGACCACTTTACGCTTCCACCAAAGTGCACTAGCGCATAAAGCCGCATTTTCACTCAAGAAATGCTTCTTATTGTCGTATTCGCGGAACTAATAATAAATAATATTAGTTTTACTCCTAGAGCAGAAACTGAAATCCGAGCTTATTTCAATTTTCTTTAGAAATATATGGAATGAAATATCATGCTACTGAAGTCATAAAAAGTAATTGTGATGAAGTATAAATATTATTATAGCGCAGGAAAATAAATCGAATGTCGGCTGTTTAAAATTACCTTCTGCAAGTGTAGGGACTCTTTGTTCATTATTATGACTCTTTCAGAAAATCCCACATCTGTGTTTGGCAAAAAAAACTGGTATCTTTCTACCAAATTCTTCTGTCCCTTTGCTCGTATGTACGAGTATTACAGCACCCAATTCAGCTTTCTAGATGAAAGATACCTGATACAAAACCTCATTACATTAATAATAATAAACGACTTGTCCTGATTAAGTTAACAGAACAAAAGTAGTTAATTTCCTCTGTATTTCCTTGACAACGATTGGTCTGAGAAATAACTCTCTCCGGTATCTCATACGAGTTAGTTTGGGATTGGGAAACGAAATCAATCACATTTTGACGGCGGCCGGCCGCGGGTGCCCTTCTACGTATCCCAAATAACATCGTTAAATTGCTTCCTTCATATTTGGAGGGTGTTAGGTTTTGTTTCTTGACAGCTCAAACGTTGTTGTCATGGTCGTGATATCACGAAATTGGCCATTAGTTTAGATCCAACAAATTCAACTACTTGTAACCCTGAAAATGAAAGTTTGTTTTTTCATATTGCGAAAGTACGAGTCGGGACTTACAATCGATCGATAATATAATTTTCATAGATATTTCTAAATACCGTAAAATGGGGTGAGTAGGGACGAAATCGAAGTTCAAACCTGGATAAAAGTTTAATTTTATATGTGGCACATTGATTTATATACAAAAAAGTGTGTAATGTATGAATTTTAGTTTGTCAATGATAATTTGTTGTTTCAGTTCATAACTTTAGAGATAAATACGAAATAGTAGGAAATCCCAGCTCACCCCGTAGTTGGGGTGACGAGGGATTTCCTACTAAGGTGAGTTTTGAAAATTATTGGATCCACACTTTGGGATTATGAACATTATAATAGCGTGATTTGTTATTAGAATATATAATTTACGTAGCAGTAGCCTGTAAAAACCAACTCAACCCTCTACTGTCATCCCTTCTCACCCCATTCATAACCCAACTGCCCTCGTAATCCCTACTCACCCCATTTTACGGTATAGGAACAATTATTAAACACCTGAATCAGTTTACGCTTACAATACGCTTTTTATATCAGATAAAAAAAAGCGTATAAGGGTGTGTTTACATCAAAGCTGTGCGAGGATGCATATGTTTGACATGAACCAATAGAAACGCTTCATTTATCTATAGCCTCGCTCAGCACAGCTCTAGTGGAAAATGCTCAGCGGAGGGAGGTTTTTGTACATACAAAAAAAGTGAAGGAAGCGAGGAATGTGTTACAAGGAATGTGTTGCGAGGTATGCACAACTTAGCCTATATACGGCCCGATTCGGATTTTGAAATAGACATCTATTAGATATATTTTAGACATCAACAAGATACGATAACGATATGTTTAAGATCTAACCTGTCAAATTTGACATTTGCGCGATTCTGCAGATACTCTTGAACGATTTCCACAGGATATGACTTAGAGATCCAATTCACATCTAATAGATATCTTACTCTATCTGACGTAAAAGTGACATTGGTTGCCCAAATTGCGCTGCCAAAGAGAACTAGTTGATATCTAAACTATAACGTATCTAGAATGGATCTAGTACGTGTCGTCTCTTGTGAATATCTTGAAGTTCGAATACGGCAGTTAGAGCAAACACTCCAAAATTATATATATTCTATAATGCCTTTATTTCTTCGAACTATTTGCAAAACCTATCGCGACCTAAGTATTCTAATAACTAAACAAAAAAACGTGAAATAATATTTTTCTAATACAATCAGATATAAAACGTCGTAGGCAGAAGAACAAGCAATTAAAAGTTTTCACCGTCACAATATCATCGAAACTGAGGGCTAACCTTTACCTTTGTTCCTCGACCGCGGGCCGACTTTGATCGCAATATTTTACCGGCCGGGGGTCCGCTTTTTGTTCCGGTTCACTTCGGCCCTCCACGCCTCAGGGAATTTAATAATTCCTCCAATCCTGCAAGTGATATTTCAAGATTTCGATCAGGACAATTCCGCTTCCTGGCAAAGTTCAACTGCGGTCGAACATTTTGGTTAATTCTTGACTTGATTAGTGGCCTTTAAACTTTAAAGCCGATCTGATGCCGCAAATTCGAACCCTTCGGTTTCCGTTGTTATTTTGAATAAACAGGGTTACTTATTTTAAAAGATTCATCTTTTGTTCCAGGCCGTGAGAGATTTACATTTACATTTACTTAAAAGCACATTAAAAGTCAGTATAAATAAGACTATTTATAGCCTAATCAGCATCCATTTCACAAAATATCCGTTCTACCACAATTACTAGTTAGTGAATATATGAAACAAAGCACCAGTTGTCTGTGATGACAAAGCGATGCCAAAATGTAATAACGTAAAAGCCACCAATCAGTAAAACATGACACCAGTTTCACATTAAATGCGCCACTACACAAATTGAAAAACTAAACAAAATAAGTATCAAATATCCCACCGCATCCGCGCGCCAGGTGCTTGCAAATCAATAAGTGGGAAATGCAATAGGTATCGCAAACTCTACTTTATAAAATTTCATCTATTCGTATTCGTATCCGAGAGGAAAGAAAATTTCTTCCTTTGTTACACCCTATTTGACGTAGTATTTGCGGATCTTTTGTGAAGTTTTCCTTTGCTAAAAACAAGTTCATGTGAGAAAGCAGCTATTTGTTCGAGGGCCTAATGAGGTCGTTAGGGGAGTGTTGCAGATCAAGCGAGATTTGTTGTGACTCTGCCACACTAATAAAAGAAAAATCTTTTATTCTTATTGTTGCCCAACAAAAAAAAGCAAACAATAATTTCTCAAAATCGTTGCAATTACAAGACTAAATTTAGGTAACGAATTCTCAAATAGGTAAATAATTTTAACCGAAAATTTAAGCAATACGACGATGCTTGATATTGCCAATTTTATTTTTATTAAATACGTAAAGAATTTTCAAATAGGTAAATAATTTAGCCGAGAATTTTAGCCATGCGACGCTGCTTAATATAACCAATTGAGCAGAAAATTTTACCCGTGTTCCCGTTTCGCAGTTAGTCAGTCATCAGTCACAATTCATTTCGAGCGTATTGCTTAATTACCTAACTACCATCGCTATTGATTTGAAGAATGAATAAATTAACAGCTCGAATTAGATCAACACTCTCCTATCACATCCAATAACTTAAATTAAAAACCGGGCAAGTGCGAGTTGGACTCGCGCACGAAGGGTTCCGTACCATAATTTAAAAAAAACGGAAAAAAATGCAAAAAAAAACGGTCACCCATCCAAGTACTGACCACGCCCGACGTTGCTTAACTTTGGTCAAAAATCACGTTTGTTGTATGGGAGCCCCATTTAAATCTTTATTTTATTCTATTTTTAGTATTTGTTGTTATAGCGGCAACAGAAATACATCATCTGTGAAAATTTCAACTGTTTAGCTATCACGGTTCGTGAGATACAGCCTGGTGACAGACAGACGGACGGACGGACAGCGAAGTCTTAGTAATAGGGTCCCGTTTTACCTTTTGGGTACGGAACCCTAAAAAGGAACCTTGTCCATTTAAAATAAAGTTCATTTTGCAAATAGTTGTGCCAGAATAATCGTGACGTTAAAGAAATAGGCTACCGAATTGCTCACAACGCGGCACACAAATTAACGAGGCGTGACGAATATTACGTCGGTATGATCATTTGATTAATTACCATAGCGGGGTGTAATTAAATCACAGGAGTATATTAAATCGTGGTCCTTTAGGATTAAACAATAGGTAAACAGTAGAACGAAATAATAAATTCAATTATATGTTTGTTGTTGCTGTTTCACCAAATTTACGTTAAAAGAAAACATTACCAAAATACGTAGTGCGAACAATAAATTAAAGATCAACAATGGATAAAACACTACTTTATTTACCTTATTTGGAGAGGGAAGTATGAGGAAAGATATGACTACCTTTACTAGAGTACCGTGGTAACTGTGGTACAATTTTTGTGCAGGTCGATACGAAAAAATAAGTAAAACACAAGAAAACTGTGACTATAAAAATAAGCTCAATAGAGCAGTAACACTGTAAAAATAGAGAATAGGGAATATTACGTGAAACTCTGCATAGGTAGCGCCACTACCACTATCTGTCACAATCTGGGAAGAAAATCGAAATTTCGTTATCTAACTTCTCTATCACTCTTGCGGATTCGAGCGATAAAGAGGCAGATAACTAAATTTAGATTTTCGTGTTTACCTGTAGGCCCCTGTTAACAAACCGCCTTGATGCATCAATGTCATATTTTATTGTCTGTGAAAACTTGTCAAAAAACAGTTTAAGGCACAGTATGTATAAGTTAGTCTATCAATTTACTAGAGTCGGTAGTGCTGCACTCTGGCGGCAGAACATTGCAGTAATATCCCCTATTGAAAAATATGGCGGAAATAAAGTTATTTATAAACTAAACTTTAAAGAGGAAAAGTATTTCGGTAAAAACCCAGAGCTCATTCTTGAAAATTTATACAAAATATAAATTTATTAAAATATATCTAATTTCGTTTTATTCATAGATATATTTAGTTCATAAGTTATTTATTTGTCTTTTTATTGTCTTATTCGTACGTAATATTTTTTTTTCATTAAAATATATTAAAATTTTATAAGTTTTTAAGATTTAAAAATCTAAAAAAAATATTATTTGAGATCAGTTACATTTTGAATGTGAATCAATATGTATGTTGTTTCTGAAAACTATTTATTTACAATAAGCGTTCAATAATAAATTTATTGGCCTATTTAAAACCGTCGGATCCAAATAATTTACTAAAAACATTATAGTCCCAAACGGAAAAAAACAAAAGTTCATTTAATAGTGTTAAGTGCTGTTAATGGCTCTATAAATAAAGCTTAAAGAAAGTCAGAATAGTGAAGTAAATCGTTTGCCAAAATGGACTGAGTCTAGGGAAATAGTGTGCTTATAAATCCGATGAAAAGACGTTCTCAGAATTGTCTAGAAGTTTTATGTAAAACAAGCTGTCTCGCGAATTCGTCCGTATGCGTTTTGGTGGTAGGTACCCTGGCAGGTGGTGGAAATTATGTAACTGGTAATAAGAAAAAGACGACCTCACTTCGCAAACAAATTCGCATAGGAACATGGAATGTCAGGGGCCTTCTAAAACCGGGTAAACTGGATGTAGTTGAGAGAGAGATGAAGAGATGCAATATTACCATCTTGGGACTTAGCGAAGTTCATCGCCGTGGTAATGGCCACATTGCAACGACTAATGACAACATTATGTACTTTTCAGGTGCAGATGACCATAGCCGCAATGGAGTTGCCTTACTGATCGCAAAATCGCTCCAAACCGCTGTCAAAGGATACCAAACACCTAAGGATAGAATCATCGCTATCAAATTAGATGCATATCCTGTCTCCATTAACATTGTTCAAGTTTATGCCCCTACACTCCCTACAGCCTAATCTGATAAGGAGGACTCAGATAGATTTTATGCCGAACTTGCTGCTGTACTAAACGCACTACCATCCAAAGAAGTAACTACTGTACTAGGTGACTGGAACGCCAGGATTGGTACCACCATTGATGATCCTTTAAAAGGCACTATCTTTGGCAACTATGGCCTAGGAAACCGCAATGAGAGAGGCGAAAAATTTCTAGACTTCTGTATAGAAAATCAGCTGACCATAATGAATTCATGGTTTCAAAACCATCCCAGGAGGCTTTATACTTGGACCTTACCTTCGGGTCATAGAAACCAGATAGACTACATCGCAGTCAAATCCAGATGGAGATCATCTGTCACCAATGCCAAGACTCTTCCAGGGGCGGACTGTGGCAGCGACCACCAACATCTGGTTGCTGATTTTAGGCTCCGCTTAAAGAAAATTCGCCGCACACACCCCCAGACGGTTTCACTGAGTGATGCGGCTTTGATTCATTTCGAGAGTGCAATCGATTCCAAACTCAAAACAATAGAGTGGGATCCATTCGACTCAAGCGAAGCAGACTGGGTCGTAATGAAACAGTCTAATTAAGCTGCTGCTAAAGAGAGTAATGATCTAAATAGAATCATCTGTAGAAAAGAGGAGTGGATAAGTGCAGGAACGTGGGCCCTGATCGATGAGAGGAGACTGCTTAAGAGTGAAGGCCTTGACACTGACAGTAAGCGTTCCATATACAATCAGTTGCATAAAAAGGTACAGAAATCCACCAGAAAGGATAAAAACATGTTCATTAACAGAATATGTGATGAGATTGAAGCTCATGCTCATCAATGCCATACTAAGGACCTCTTCAGAAAGGTTAAACAACTTACGGGAACCTTTAAACCTAAGTCATGCATTGTAGACGACGTAAATGGTAACGCCTTGACAGACATGGAGGACGTGCCAGAAAGGTGGAGATGTTACTGTTGCGACCTATATCGCGATGAGAAAGGCTCCAATACAAAGAGAAGATGGGATGAACATACTGAAGAACCTGCCATACTCCTTTCGGAGGTACAGAATGCTATAAAAAAGCTGAAGCACAAAGCGGTGGGTCCAGACGGTGTATCAGCGGCGATGATCCAACACCTGGGTACACAGGGTACCAACATCATACACAGATTGTGCAACAAAGTCTGGAAAACTCGTCAATGGCCACAGGACTGGAAACAATCTGCCGTCATCCCTCTTCACAAGAAGGGGTCTACAAGAAAGTGTGAAAACTACCGCACACTATCGTTGATGTCTCACACTAGTAAAATCCTTTTGCACATAATTAATGCTAGACTATCCGCATTTACAAATCAGCAGATCCCTTGTGAACAAGCTGGTTTTGTTGCTGGTAAGGGGACCAGAGATCAAGTTATGAATGTTCGTGTGCTCATTGAGAAATGCCGAGAGTTCAATAAACCTGTGATCCTGTGCTTCATAGACTATGCTAAAGCATTTGATTGCGTGCAGTGGAGTGCAATGCTGGATGTGCTCTTAGAGATGGGAGTGCCTGAACACCTTGTATTTCTGATACAAAATCTTTATCTAGATAGTACAAGCTTTGTTAAGTTAGATGACAAGATGTCGAAACCGTTTCATACAGAACGAGGAGTTCGTCAGGGGTGCATTTTGTCTCCAAAACTATTTAACTTATATGGCGAGTACATCATGAGGAAAGCACTGGAGGACGTAGAAGTCGGCATCACAATAGGCGGCCGTAAGATCACCAACCTGAGATATGCAGATGACACCACTATTTTAGCATCTAACGAGGAAGAGATGGCTTTTCTGTTAAAGAAAGTGGAAGCAGAGAGCCTCAAACTTGGATTGAAAATTAACCACAGTAAAACCAAGATCATGGTTGTGGACAGAGCACAAGTCCTTCCTCAATCCAATGCTCTAGATGGCTATGAGAAAGTGGACCACTTTGTATACCTAGGGTCCTTAATAACAAATGGTGATGGCTGCACGCAAGAGATTCGCCGACGGGCTGGAATGGCTAAAAGTGCCATGACTAACCTCAAAAAGTTGTGGAAGAATCGAGGTATATGCCTTGGTACCAAGGTACGTTTAGTGCGGGCACTGCTATTCTCCATCTTTATGTACGGTACAGAAACCTGGTGCATCAAAAGCTTGGACAAGAGCAAAATCGATGCTTTAGAGATGTGGTGTTGGAGAAAGATGTTAAGAATACCATGGACCGCAATGAGAACAAATGAGTCTATTCTGAGAGATCTAAAAATCACCAAACGACTCTCAACAATCTGCCAGGAGAGGGCTCTCAGATTCTTTGGGCACATAATGCGGTCACCACATTACAGCCTCGAACGTGACATCATACTGGGGCAAGTTGAAGGCAAGCGCGCTAGAGGAAGAGCCCCTGCAAGATGGTCGGATTCCATAAAACAAGCATGTGGTTCCATGCAGAGGGCAGCCCACATAGCCCTTGTTCGCGATAAATGGAGGGATATAGTTGTTGGTGACGATCCTCAGTCATGAGGGAACGACGAAGAAGAAGACCTATCAAAGTTAGTTTCTGATTAACTAACAAAATATGGATCTATACTATCTATAGTCAGAAATATTTTCTTAATCATTTTTTCTCCCTCATTCATGACACAATGACAATCTACTTACTTATTAACAAACCCAAAGGTGACAATTTATTGCAAATAAGACTTGGAAAAAATACGTTCTTCTCATTATTTTATAATTTCTGTGATTTGTGTGAATTTGTGTGTGTGGTGTGTGTGTTTACTCATTTTAATGATGTGTATGTACTTACCTTTTAAATAAAATCAACCTAGTAATCAAAATTTTAGATGTTTAATAATGTACCTAAATGCTATTACTCTCTTGCGGAATTATTCTGGTATCCGCTTTATTAGGGTATGTCTACTTAGTCCGGTTTTAAGTTAATAACACTAAGTAGCATGCTCTCTCCTGGTTTATGTTTTTAATGAAGCCTTTTACCCATTAATCCGTTGTTATTACAAAGTCTAGAGTAGCGCCTGGTATTAAACTAAGAAAAGCTAGCAGTTATACATACAAATTGTGAGCTTACGAGGTTAAAATGTAATTAAAAATATTTTGAAAAATGTCGATACTATGATAGATGATTCAAATAAACCTAAAAACTTTTTTTTAATATTGAAGAAGTGGAAGTGCTCTTAGAATTTAGTACCTATCGAGTTGAAGCAATAATGTTATAGTAGCACTTTCTTAAGCTAATAGCATAATTATCATTATACTGTATTCCACAGCATACACATAATAACGATGCGCACAGTTATAGTCGTATTCAAATTCTTTAAATAAATGCAGAAAGATACTGTGGCGTGGAATAGGGTACAGTTAGCGGATTCTACAATAGTTAAAAATTAAACTGACCATGAACTCAGAAGCTGAAGCTATGAGAATAAAAGCGGGATAATTGCTGAAATGGGAAAGAGAGAGTTAAACGATTTGATAAATGGCAGACTGTGTATTAAATAAAAAATATAAACATTATACATAGTAGTTCAAATATTTAACCTATCAAACCTTAAGAAGCTTGGGTAAACTTTTATTAGAATAATCTTCTGTGTTTATAGTGCGGCATAAAATAATAGAATTTAAGGTGGTTCGCCTAGGTTACTCAAAACTTAACTCTCGCTAGATGGCACCAATTTTGCAAAATTTCAGGTTTTATTTTTTTGTGAAATGGTCATGGTATTCGTATACTTAAAAGTATGTTTCGCGCACTCTTTAAATAAATATTGAACTATTAAAATAAACATTGAATACTTCATTGTGCAAAAACCACCTTTTTAATTCGACGGAGTGTTGCTGTCACGCTTTTTCCTACTATTACTCACACATGCAAACAGTGTTTCCGTGATCCTTGTAGTAGACAATTTCACACAACGTAAGTATGTTGCAATAGCGTAACGGTATGTTCGTGGAAATACGTGCAAGAGGATTGGGGTTCAAGACTGGTGCGAGTAGGTAATTTCTTTTTGTTTATTTTAGTCTTTTTGTGTTATCTTACCTTTAAACGAGCAATTATTATATATATATTTTTATTTATATATTTGGATGATATCAGAAACGGCTCTAACGATTTCAATGAAATTTGCTATAAGGGGTTGGATCTCTTAGCTAGGTCTGATCTGTGAGAAAACGCGCATTTTTGAGTTTTTATGTTTTCTAAGCTTTGGTCGGTCTCCCAGATATTCAATCTCTTCTTCCTCGCGTGGGGTCCGCTTGGCATCTAATCCCAGAATTGGCATGGGCACTAGTTTTTACGAAAGCGACTGCCCTGACCTTCCAACCCAGAGAGTTAACTTATTGGGATTAGTGCAGTTTCCTCACATTGTTTTCTTTCACCGAAAAATAGGTATCGGTATATAAATAGGTTTCGGTAAATAGGTATCAAATGATATTTCGTACCAAATATCATTGGTACGAGCTGGGGTTAGAACCCGCGACCTCCGGATTGCAAGTCGCACGCGCTTTCCGCTAGGCCACCACCGCTCCCCCAGATATTCAGTATTAGTTGGTATTAGGGTATGTGCGGAAAGAGAAGAGTCGTAGAATGTATGGGCTCCCCTACATTTCAAGACTCTTCTCTTTCCGCACAGACTCTATCAATAAATTACTTTATCAACGTTTTCAAAAAAAATATTCAATACCATCAGGTATTGAATATTTTCCAGCTTTATTTCACAGCTTTTAGGGTTCCGTACCCAAAGGGTAAAACGGGACCCTATTACTAAGACTCCGCTGTCCGTCCGTCCGTCCGTCTGTATGTCACCAGGCTGTATCTCACGAACCGTGATAGCTAGACAGTTGAAATTTTCACAGATGATGTATTTCTGTTGCCGCTATAACAACAAATACTAAAAACAGAATAAAATAAAGATTTAAGTGGGGCTCCCATACAACAAACGTGATTTTTGACCGAAGTTAAGCAACGTCGGGCGGGGTCAGTACTTGGATGGGTGACCCTTTTTTATAGATAATGGTACGGAACCCGTCGTTTGCGAGTCCGACTCGCACTTGGCCGGTTTTACCTAAAATAAAATGAAAACATTTATTTAAGTATTTTTTTTATTTTGAATTCAAGTACAAGTACATTTTTTTCATATTTGTTATCCGTATCCCTGTACCTGAAAGAAATATAATATCATGAATCATGATAGGAAAAATCTCTGATGTAATAGGAAGAAAGATGATGCAACAATATGGATTCTAATAATGTTATAATCGAGTTATAATTTACTTACCTGGTAGTAACTGTAATTGTGTTCTTCATTCATGGACAAAAAATCCATTATTTTCAACCACAGGAAATATTATACATTTCTTTTTTATTGCAGTGAGGATGTCCTGATTGTAAAAATCAAAGAGATTAGGTAGAGTACAATTTCTAATTATCTTTGTAAAAAATAAACAAATACGCGTAGTCATTCGCTTTTTGAAAATAAGAAAAATTAAATAAACATATAAAAAAAAACAATACGAAATTTAGGTGTAAAAAAATTACAAAAAGTTATATCCCAGCATACAATGCTGGGGATCGAACCGGGAACTTTCCGATTGAAAGCAAAAAAGCGACTGTTTGCAAAACACGCCATGATAGTTCTTAGCTAAGCTGACGAATTTCGGGTACTTATTCTCGCTTCAGTCAATTAAGTACCTGTCAACAAAATTGCACTAAACATGACGGCACTCCAAATTCGCGCCGTGGTCAGCCCGGCAACGTCGGAAATAGTATGGCAACGTCGCAAATGTATCTGTACACGACATTTGTGACACACACATACGTAAAATTGATGAAAATTTAACTATGATTATTGCATGATTTCTGTATGAAACATTGTTTTCCTATTAATTTCGCGCAAACGAATATTCGAAAGTAGATAAATGCGGAAATATTTATGTACTAATAGTGTGTAGTGACTTAATGCAATGCGATTGAATTTTGTATGAAAATCGAACCACCTTAACTAAATAATTTCCATACTAAATTGTTGCCATGTTTAAGCACTTTACGTCAAAAATGTGACAGTTAGGCCTGAGTTACACTTGTAAGTTTTACTTACGTAAGTAGGGACAAAGCTATTTGTTAGAATGAGATAACGATATTCATCTCTCATTCTGTAGTATAGCCGTGTCCCTACTTACGTAAGTAAAACTTACAAGTGTAACTCAGGCCTTACGTAGGAAGTTGCGCCCTCAATAATTTTCTACAATTTCTTGTCGGACTATATTCAAGTTGTGATATGAGCAACCGGGAGCCTTGTTTCTTTTGTTAAGTCGCGCGAAACGTGCTGGCACTCGCTTCTTGACGTTTTTTAGGGTTCCGTACCCAAAGGGTAATAACGGGACCCTATTACTAAGACTCCGCTGTCCGTCCGTCTGTCTGTCTGTCTGTCTATCTGTCACCAGGGGCCCCTTTCTCAAAAGCTTGTAACTTGTAATACAAGCGGATGTCACTTTATGACAGCTTTTGTTAGAAAGGGACTTCCACTTGTATTACAAGTTACAAACTTTTGAGAAACGGGCCCCAGGCTGTATCTCATGAACCGTGATAGTTGATATTTTCACAGATGATGTATTTCTGCTGCCACTATAACAACAAATACTAAAAACAGAATAAAATAAATATTTAGGCAAGTGGGGCTCCCATACAACAAACGTGATTTTTTGATGATGGTACGGAATTCTCCGTGCGCGAGTGCATGCATCTCGCACTTGGCCGGTTTCTAAAATACTGCCGTGCAGAACACTCTCAGCGTTATAATCTGCGACGTAATTGGGTTACTCGAAACTAGGCAGCAATTGCGTCGGATTTACAGCGTTGCTTTTAATCAGCTTTGGTTTTTTACTTTTTAAAGTCGAAATTGGAAACCATAAAAAGCATTTTGTTCAACAGCCGAAAGAGGATATCGTAATACTGGATTTACAAATATTTTCTATAATTTGCAGCATTTCAGCGCTTTTCTCTTGCTCAAATACAAGAGTATACCTACTGTCCTAATTAGACGTAATAAATTTGATACACTTTACCGTTTGATACTAGATTCTTGTTGAATCAGTTAACATTTATCATTTTGTTTACTTAAATTAAAGGAAATTAGTAGCAGTTGACTTTCAATTGTCAAAGCCTCCAAGTTTAAATTTAATAGACTGGCTCTACGAGCAATCAGCCTTCACAACAAACTATTTAACTCACTTAGAAGTTCCTACCTTTTATAGTAAACCCTTTGGGTTTATTTGAAGTATAGAATTTCCTGACAGACGGGCCCGACGCCCGACTCTCTGCGTGGGTTGTATGTACATTATATTTATTTAAAAATTGAAATCAGGCCCTTGAATCATCTGGTCTTGCGTCGGATTTGGCAGTTTGCCCCGGAACCTCCGAAACACGACACCTTTCGGCCAGATGTCGGCGCACTCGGTGGTCCCCTGCGGCGGTCGCGGCACGCACACCACAAAAGAATCGAAGTGCACGCAGTGGCGCGATTGAAGCTGGAACACCCTCAGCTTAGACGTTGACATTGTCAGTCAATGTGTAAGTCTGGAATAGAAAACAATTGTAGTGTATTAGACGAACCATACCGCATTCTCTTATGCCGGGGTTTGATACATAATTTAGAGGAAACTGTTCCCAACCGCAGCGCTGCCGCTGTCTGGGCCAGAGGCGCGTTCATTTGTCAACAGGCTAATATAGCGGGTTGACTTGTTACGTCATTACCATTCGTACGCATGACTTCATAAAATCTGTTATGTTGCGTATAGTTTGAAATTGACGATGATTGTTGAGTTCGTATTTGACAAGACATTAGAATTTAAAAAGTTCAGTAAACCAAAAGTTCAGTAAACGGTAAAAGTGTACAGTATTTATTTATTTATTATATTAGGGATACTGGTATAGTGTACAAAACAAACAACGCGTTTCGTAATTTGAACTCTCAGAACCCTGTACCCGAGACCCAAACCGATTTGGATTAAATTACATTTTCTATTACGGGAAAGGTGAGTAGTTTTATGTAACATGGCTAATATTTGCAGAATTCGGAAATCCTTTGTAACTTTACTTTCTCTTTCCTTTAATGTTGGTAACTATTGACAATTTGGACACAATTTACTTTGTAGCCTTGACGCGGGTTTTGGCGTAGGTACCTATCACATTACTTACAATATAAATTATATTAGGAAAAATCGTTCATTTGAGAAATATGTTAACCTATAAATATGGCAGTCAAATATCACATATACTGTCGTTATAATGTTATTTAGTTCGGAGGCTAATTCCGCTATCTATAGCAACATTATTTCCCAGAAATAAAATAATTATTCACAACTTGGTGTTGTTTCTATACATCCAATCCATCCAATCAGATACATAACTATAGCAAATAGTGATAAGTTAAAATACTACGGTTAGTTCCTAAAAATTTATAATATTCTGGCATAAAACCAGTAACTAAATACAGGCAAAACATTCAACACCACGTTCCAAGAACTCCAAAATTCGTTCTAAAATCCTCTGAAAAAAGTTACCAATGAAATTGAATGAACTATTCGTTTGAACTAAAAGCGAAAACTCTATTCGTACCCAACAAGATTTGCATGGGATAGTGATGATCGGCCGGGAGGCAGAAAAAAAAACAATATATATTTAGCTACTCTCGCCTTTTACACCCTTATTTTATTTATTAGGATGAATACCCTAAAGGGGCCCACTGATTAACAGTCCGACGGACGGTATCGGCCTGTCAGTTAGAATAAAATTTTGACAGTTCCGAACAACTGACAGGCCGATACCGTGCGGCGGACTGTTAATCAGTGGGCCCCTTAAGAATGTGAATTTCGTTTTACGTAAATATTAGTGTATTGTATTAATTTTGAAGCCTCATTGTATTCGTAGGTATACTTATGGCGTTTCACTTGACCATAAAATAATTATTATATTTTTGTTGTTGTTGTTGTTGCTCTTGTTGTTTTTGTCGTTGTTGCTGTTGCTGTTGTTGTTGTTATTGTTGTTGAATTGTTCTTGTTAGTCTTATCTTCGTGGATATAAGTGAGTTGCTTTAATTTTAGAGCATTAATTTATCTTTATATAGTCTTGTTCTTCTAATACGGTGACACGTGACTGACTCTTCTTACTATATATTATTGGTTACAGATCTAAATAATAACAGTAACTTAACATGATATAAGCACATACTTGATTACGTTACCTACTTCACATTCTGAACTAGAAACTAAGAATTTCTAGTCGAATGTAGCATACCTACGAGAACTAAAGATGTTTATATTTCCATACAGAATGAGTACCGGATTCAAAATTGCATCTATGTTTGAGATATTTGAATAATATCAGGATTTAGAAGAAATATTAGATCATTATTTTGCTTTGTTGTAGGTAAGTACCTACCTACTATACATGAGTTGCATTTATTTCAATAACAGGTATCGTTTTGCAAAAGATAATGCCATAAAATATCCCACCTATTTGTTATTTTAAAACACATTAATTGAATTCCCTTATTATAGTCATTACCGAACCTCATTTTGCAATTAAATGGGATCCTCAAGCAAAATTCACGCTCATAAATCGCTGTTAATGAGAAAATTATACAATGTGCTTTTATTTTTCACTGCTTTACCACGCGCTTCAGGAAGAGAGGAATCAGTCATGATATTGTTGACACAAGTATGAAACAGATTTGTCACTATGCTTTATCCAGTTATTTTTGTTAGGCAATTCGGCCATTGAATTTACATGCTCCCGCCGTGCCTGTCATGGCACCTCATGCATATGTATGGCCTTATGCAAACTGCAACTTTGCCTTTCATTGAATATAAATTTTGTTAAAAATGCACTGAGCTTTGTGACTGCGATTTGCGTAAATGTATTGGTGATGTTGACAATACAAAAACAAAACTATCGACAATATTATTATTACTACCTACTTACACAATAAATAGTTAGTGGATTAACTTTTATTGTGTCACTATTCCGTCCCATTTTTCAGCGAAAATAGTGGCACAGTTTGTTATAAGCAATGTATTACGTTCTACGAACATGCTTAGTAATTAGATGGCCTACTATAGAAATCGCTTCTGACCAGAAAAATGCATGCTGGATAAATTAAAAAATAAATCAGGATTTCACGCGTTGCTTGGTCCGTGAGTTAGTTAAGAGTAACCATGGAAAAGAGTGACTTAAAAGTTGATGCGTTCATATCTAATTAGGTACACCATCGCATCATATGAACAACTTCTAAAGAGACAAAGAGTTGCAGGCAAATGCTAGATTTGTTTATTTCTAAGTATATTAATTAATATAAGTACATCAAGATTCCCCTATAACACAAGACTCGGGATCGTGAGAGCCGGCCGTGAATCAAAGAGATTTACTATCAAAGTTGTACTGAAGTTGCCCGCGTTAGGCGTAAATGAGTTTAACACGATGATAGTTAACCTAATACAGTTTATGAAATTGAATTACATGTATATTGGATTCAATTTGTGATTAATTTTACGTAATTCACTTAGGAAAATGCACTTATTATATGTAATAGGTTTTCTTTTGACGTGATATTTTTTTAATATTTAAATCGGGAACGGATACACAATATTATGTTCTTATCAATTTATTAATGTTATTACATATTTTGCAACTTCATATTTATAAGTATATATGTAAGTGCCTAATAGAATTGGGTGCCTAGTATTTGTATAGAATAAATTTGTAGGTATAGGTGCTTGCCTTTAATTAATTTTTGACGAACCCTAATGTCACCTGGGGCATAGTCTCTAGGGCATTGGCCGCATTTCCCCGCTGCTGTATAGTTAAGCTGAGCCTTTGGGCAAAATATAAATGTATATATTGTAATAATAAAAATGCTAAAAATGTTCTCGAGAATGGTCGTGCCACGCTCTATTGGGATCGATATATCATCACTGACAGGACTATTGTAGCCAATAAGCCTGATATTGTAATTATAGATCGATCGCAACGTCGGGCCATGCTCGTTGACATCACCATCCCCCATGATGAGAATCTCGTGAAGGCCGAGAAGGACAAGTCCAGTAAGTACCTAGACTTGGCTCACGAGATAACCGCCATGTGGGATGTTGATTCGACGATCATTGTCTCGATAGTTGTTTCAGTGAACGGTCTAATAGCGAAGAGTCTCGACCAACATCTTGAGAGACTCTCGCTAGGTGGTTGGATCAAGGGTCAGAATCAGAAGGCGGTGATCTTGGACACGGCGCGGATAGTCCGCCGGTTCCTCTCTCTGCAGCCCTGACCACCGGTAGCTTGGGCCTTGCCCCGCTGCTGGCGGCACCCTAGGTTAGGTTTTTTATAATGTGTTTATATGTATTTTTATTGTTTTGTAAATGTTTTTATATTCATATTATAAAAACCCTAGCCTAAGAAGGGTGATGAATAAAGAAAATGCTAATAAAAATAAAAATATATTTTAAATATTACTTAATTGCAACCAATTTTACACAAAGGTTAGAACAAAATAACATCACATGACATAATTATTAACCTTAGTTAATAACAACTAGTCTTTTAAGTTTTAAAACAAATTAAAATAGCAAGAACTAAAGAGTGTCTGTGCCTAATTTAATCATAAAGTTGTCTAAGCAACAGCAGCTTCTGAAAATATAAGAGCAACTTTCAGATAGCGGGATGCTGCTCATCTTAATTTAGTGTCTTGCTGCTAGCGAAAGTTCTTCAAACTTAGTAATTTGTACTACTTGGTTAGAGAAAAGTGGCATGTAGGTAGCTTTTTTAATGGATACTAATTTTGCTTGGCATAAAATTTAAACTAGGTTATTCAATATTCTGTCAGGTACTTACATAATAATATTTTATCTATGTTATTATGTTATGTTGATAACTTAAAATCAATACAGAATGATTAAAAAAATGTTACAATTTATACCTAGCAAAACAAAATCTTAAATTATATTTATAAAAAAAATATCTAATCCAAGTTAAACCCTCTCTGCCGCAAACGCCGGCCTTTTTTCCCAAAAAGTCAGCGAACTTCTACTCCTCACGGTGCCGCTGTCTCGAATGCTACCGGCATTGATTATTTAAAATAAAATAGTTAATTGTAAAAATAAAATTATTAAATATTAATAGCTTAGGTCCCCAAGGTCCAATCCTGTGGAATTACATTAACATGTATTTTATTGTAATTTTATATGTTATGCGTACTAGCTACATCGAAAGTGATACCAACTAGTATCTAGTTGATCAAATATCCATGTCTATTGTAATAAAATACTAATCATAAACTTGAAGTTTATGCCATGCCATTTTCGCTTCCTTTAAGTAAGTCTTGAGATAGGAATAGGTACATTTGTATGTTCTCCGTATGGCTTTGAAGCAAACGCTGAGTTAAATTGATTAGCATTATTTGCGCTAAATATTAGCTGATTCGCGAACAATGAACATGAATGAATGAATGTAATAGAATTGGCATATATAATCATTTTTTTACTCTACTGTTTCGAAACCGTTAAATCGCAATAGGTACCACTGTTTGATACATTGTACCTCTATATTATTCTGATTGAAGTGTAGTAGGTTTGATAACTATATCTAGTCATAGTTGCTATACAAAGCAAATATGCACACTGTCTAATCACTTTACCACATAAAACATGGTAATAATTCTGGTTACTACCTACGTAAGAAATTAAAATTTCATTCGCATGGCACAATTAAAACCGACAGTTACAGAAACAACCTTAAATGATGTATTATACATCTTCTTCGCCTTGTTGTGTTTAATAACATGCCGAAAACTCCAGGAACAAGAAACTTCGTCCTATTTCATTCCCAAAACATACGCGAATTTGCTGATCCCGTACTTTTGCTCATATTATGCAAGTTAATTTTAGAATTTATTTTAGGAATCATCAATTAGTAGCTGAAAGTTAGTACAAAGCCTGAGTAAAAAGACCAATTCTGCTTTTAAAATTTGATATATTTTTGTTCTTATTTTGATACGATATTGAGCCATGTCATCAGACGCCTCACGCACACCAATAAGTGCGACAGTGCGAGCGAGATGCCTTATTACGTCTCATAAGATCTATTCCTCCTCCTGATTGCATTTTGCGAGGATTAATCAGCGGTAGCCGATCACACTGATTGGTGCAGCAGCAGCGTAAGCTGGTCTTATCAAAATAAACTGAAAACCGTATCACCCTATTAACACAGAATAGGCCCCCAACCTCCATGCATACAACAATTAGAACCACAGTTTCGCAGACTAGCTGAGGAGTTGTGCAAACATGGTTCCATCAAAGGGAATCAGTTCATTTGATTTTAGTGTTCAATGCGCACTCGAGAATGTATTTTATTGGACGTTTAGTTAATTGCAAGCGTAGATGAACTTATGCAGTATCCACTCTAAAATAAGTTTTTGACAATTTTTTAACACGGGGCAAATGAAAGAGACTGGCATTGTGATTATCTCGCTGTCTTGTAGACAATTACGACCATATTATGTGTACTGCACTCACGATGTTGCATTTTTAATAACAACCGAAGGTTGGAGTTAGGCAACATCAGCATTACTGCTGCATAATTGACAGATGAGGAAAAGGTGGAGGGACTGTGTGAGAGATGATATGAAATGAACGCAAGTGAATGATGAGATGACGGGCGAGAGGTATGGAAGCAAAAAACATGCTGCGCCGACCCCAAATGTATGGAATAAGGGCAAACGAATGATGAATTGACAGATTACTGCCGCCTGAATTGTGAAATTTAAATTGCAGAAATATTAAATTGAATATTAAATGTCATGATTAAATTTCCGTTTTGTTGATTCCTGTAGCAATTAAGTATGCAGTATTGCTGTGCACCATTACTACTGCATCGTTGCTTCCGATGCATCGTTGCAGGAAGTATGAAAATAAATGTTGATGTCTGGATTTTAGACATTTTCTTCAGCACCAATTACTGCAGCGGTGACGCTAGTGCAGTCTGAATTCGAACGTTACCTTTAGTATCCGATGTTGTATGAGTGCACCTGTATTACTTGCAAATAAAAGGTAGGTACTTTCATTTTCGACAAAGTTTCTAGGTAACAAAGTTTCTAGGTAGGTACTCTAGGTACTAAACGGGAAGAGTGCGAACTGCATAAACGTAAAAATGTTCTTTTAGTAAGTAGCTTACGTGCTAGGTTGAAACAGTTACCCCGGGCATTGTTATAAGACGTGTTCTGGCGCGAGGTGTAGAAAGTATTTCTTAAAATTTGCACGTATGCCCTTCGGGGAGCAATGCACAGATACAATCCAAATACTACTGTTATTAAACCAAGTTAATTCTCTTTGCATTTATAGTGGAATTCTCGTAGGATTTCATACAAATATAATTATAATAAAATAACTACCTACTTCGTGAAATAAATAGGAAAGTAATCTTTGTATTTCATTATGTTATCAATTATATGTAGCTACATGTTTGACTAAGCAATATATAATTATAATATGTAACAAAATTGCTGTGCCCTGATAATAATATATTAGTTTTGATATATTACGCGTAATATGAATGTAATTAAAAGTTTTGAGTTTGAAGAAAATTAAAGCAATAAGTAGATTTATTTGGTCTGCCATTTTCATTGTAAATCAAAATGCATCATCTTAGAAGTCAGTATAGATTCATCAATCTGCGAGATATTATTTAATTCGAGGTTTTATACGACAGTAAACGAGATAGAGAAAGATGAGTTCCGAGTTCCGAACTACGTAGTAGATTTGGCCAAAGGCGCCTGCACCGCACCGGTGATCGACAATCTAGTAGTGTTTAAATTAGAATTAGATTTGAATTAGAGTTATTTAGCCAAGCACAATCGTACCTTTTATCCTTTTTTTGTAATCATTAATTGGCTATAGGTACACTGTTACACGCAGCACAATTAACTGGCACGACCTTTCTTGGGCAAAAATACCCTAATTGTCATCGTTTAGGCATCAAAATTATAACATTTACATGCTAAACTCTTTGACATGCTAAATTCCGCCTCTTTACGTCTTAAAACACGCCAGGTCTTACATAAGGAGCGTAAATTTAAGGGTTAAACTCCACTTGCATTTTCGGAACTCCACGTTGCAACTCCAAATTAGCAACCATGTTTAGCCGTTTAGCATAAGCGTCGTGTTGAAGGTTTAGCCAATTTCCTCTACATGCCGAAGCAAATTTGTGGATTAGCGCGAGCTAAGCGCAATCTTAGTTTATTTATGACTGTATTCTGTGGTAATTTTGATTGCATGCATAATTAAGATTTAACAGTATATTTATACAGAAGTCTAGGGAACTCGGGGCAATTATGAGCCCCCATTGAAAGTTTCGGAAATACTTTTCTAAAATTGAAGTATAAATTTGCTTGAATTATAAAACAATAACAGACAGAACTTTTATATATCGGGCGCGTGTTTTTTGCTGATATTCAGATATAAATAGCTTTTTTCACCTAAGTATATATTTTATTTCGTGAGGTAATTGGTATCGGCAGTTGCTTCAAACATAGAATAACGTGGAAAAGGGATTTTGCAAATACTGGAAGCCGGAGAACACAATAAGCTAGGGTACCTGACATCTCTATTGTGGGACTCCCGAGGCAATATCGATGCAGTTTTATAATTTACTACAAATGAGATAAAAATATTAATGTAGAAACGGACTGCAAAAATGATGAATTAAACTTTTATGTAAGTAGTCCGCCCCGAACTGAGGACTCGCGGTCCGCCAAAAACTATAATAACTGCCGACTGCATTACTGCCGCAAATGTCAAAAACCCAGGCAGCGACATCGTTTTTGATCACGCGCCAATTTACGTACCTATATACCGTAGGCCATACCGCGAAGCACGTTCGACGTATTGCCTCTCTGTTGCACTCGTAAATTCGTACATAAGTGTGATAGGGAGGCAACACATCGAACGTGGTTCGCGATATGCCTTCAAGTACGAGAGAATTGCACGCGCGACTGACATCATTTAGATATTATTTTGATGTCATATTGTAAATTTTAATTGGCCGCCGGAGCTCGCTTAGCGAATAGAAGCAAGCTATTTGCACTTAAGTATTTTATGACTGTTGGCTGGACATCGACAAATTGGCTTGGTACAAATGGAACAGACGCTAATGACATCAGCGGAGGTTTGCATTGCAACCAGCATAATTAAGTACCCATACAGACTGCACATGCATTTCAAAGGATTCGATCAAATACCTACACATGTTAAGGCAATTAAATGCAGGTCTACAATAAACGGCTAAAGCTAAAAGATAAAGATAGTTTATTTTTCAAGTAGGCATATTACAATGCGCTTATGAACGTCAAATAAAGCTCCGCCAGCTCTAACCCTACACCTCTGACTAGAGAAGATTTAAATCCCTCCAAAATCCCTCCGGTGGTATCCCAATATGGGACCGGCAAGAAACTCGCCGGGACACATCTTTACAAAACATTACATCTTATAATTAACATGAATTAAATAAAAGGCTCATGGGAGCCCGGGGTCCGCTTGGCAACTAATCCCAGGAATTGGCGTCGGCACTAGCTTTTATGAAAGCGACTGCCATCTGACCTTCCAACCTAGAGGGGAAACTAGGCCTTATTGAGATTGGTCCGGTTTCCTTACGTACGATGTTTTCCTTCACCGAAAAGCAACTGGTAAATATCAAATGATATTTCATACATAGTAGTAGTAGTAGTAATCACTTTATTGTACACAACACAGGTTTACATAATACTTACAGAAATAAAGGTACAAAGGCGAACTTATCCCTGTAAGGGATCTCTTCCAGCATACATATTATACATATCACATACACATGATGTGTTTATTATGAATATGAATACATATCATATGTTTCGAAAAACTCATTGGTTTGAACCCGCGACCTCCGGATTGCAAGTCACACGCTCTTACCGATAGGTCACCAGCGCTTCTTACAGGTGTAAATACAGTATTGTAGCAGGTATTTACCAGGCTTTTTGTTGCCTAAGTATATACCTAAGCTTATATTATTGTATATTTCAGAGCGATCCATCGACTCTCAACCCGAGTGGCCTACGGGCCCATGAATAAACCATCAAGGGAATGTGGAACTCATGTCAAGAGCAAACGTGTTTGACGGACGACCTATCGACCCCGTATTATTGGAGCTAAACGCTTTTGGGCTGTGTGTTTTGCCATTGTGACAATTATGTGTACGTGACGTAAAATTGCTTTTACGGTGAACGTTTTTATTATTTTATATCAACTTCACTAATATGTTGGAAAAATTGCAAGCCAATTTTAACAGACTTTTAATAGCCGTATTGCTTTGTAATTTTACGTGTTGATTTCATGATGAAGTTAGAAGATGTAAAGTGAAAGGCATTGGGGACATTAAATACAGTTTGGAATAAATATGTTCCAGGATTAGTTTTTGGAAGAAATTTTAACAGACATATAAGAGTTCCCTTGTCACTTAGTTTTAAAGACAAGTGTAATTTTTTACAGCTTAGGTTACGGAAACTATATAGTTATAGCTACAGTTATTTGACTTATGACATTAGCGTAGGAAAAATTCTCAAATGGTCTCAAAAGAAAACTATTGATAGGTATATACGAAAGGTTCGAGGCACAAGAGAGGCAGACAAACTTTGCTACCGAGCGAAACACAAAACTTTTCCCTTCTATACCACGAGGAAAATACTAGCTATACCTAAATAAACTTTACACGCCTAAACCTCATTCTTCCAAGCATTTTTTTATTTAAAAACTATAATATATAATTACGAAAGTATAGAATTAACTAAATATACATTACACTAGGTACTTTGACTCTTAAGAGGATAAAGTACAGATATTCCTACCGATTTCATTCCATTACAACGAACGATAAACTAAAATAAACCAATAAATAAATCCAATTTGAAAATAGCAGAGGAAACATTCAATTAACGCTACAATTTAAGCTGCGGAGGTATGAAATTGAGGGCGTAATAAAACCCTTCTGATCTGTAGTTAATTCTCTGACCAACACCTCACTTCCGCCCAGTTATTCGGTTTAACCCGACGTAGATTTTAATAATGCTGTTTAGTCAATTTCCCTGTACCGTAAAATGGGGTGAGTAGGTGCAAAACTGACATTCAAACCTCGATAACATTTTATTTTTACATAGGTAATATGCAAACTGGATGGTGTATAATAATTTAATAAGTGTTCCGGACGTTTGTATTTTATTTTTTTTGGGTAGTTCCATTTCTTAACTTTGACGATAAACAGGAAATCCCACATTACCCCGTAGTCCCTCGTATTTGGGGTGAGTTGGGTTTTCATACAAAGGTCATTTTGGAAGATTGTTGGATCGATTATTTTTTTATTATAGCTCCATTTTAAATTGGAATACATTATTTTTGTAGCAGTAGCCTTAAAATCCCTACTCACCCCATTTTACAGTAACAGAAAGAAACGAAAACTCGACTTCAATTCAAGTTATATTTAATTAAAACCGTTTCTTAAGCATCGTTTCTTCCGTATAGCTTCGTTGGTGATTCGATTTCTAGTTGTTCGTAGTTTCAGATTGAAACGGTCGAGTAAATATTTAACAGTCTCGCTCGTAGCAATTAATATTAATGAATGCTTTAAAGTTAAGCGACTATTTAGAACAATACAAGTAAAATGAAGATTATTAAAAGTTTTAATTATTGATTTCAAGCTAACATGGTTATTTACACCATATACAGTAGGGCGGTCCTTATATGGCAAAAAAAAATTTTTTTTCGATTTATTTACGGGGCACCATTTCATATGGTTATTTAACATGAAAATCGCTAAGTATATTTTTTTCATATTTATTGTACGAAAATTAGGGGTCGCTACCGCAGCTTGAAGTTTGTGAAATAAAATTAAACACACGTGTTACATTAAAAATCGGATATATTTAAAAGAAACACTTTCAAGTAGTAACAATTGCAATTACTTTCTCTAAATCAGATATTCTTACAAACTACACAATCTAGTATCCGTTACACAACAATAACACAATGAGAAAATTATGATAAAAGGGTGGATTTTTTGGCGTTGGGGTACTTTTTTCGGAATTGTTTTACAATTAAAAGCAAATACTGTTTTTGGTCTTCATTAGTTGTTAGGAGCTTGTTGTACTCCTCCATCAATGCCACTCCTCGTTCAGCGATGTCATTTACTACCCGCATCGATTGTACAATTTTTTTTGCAGCTTTAAATTCTTCGTCGTCTTCCCAATTTACAACATCTTTGCTCAAAAATCCTGATGATAAGCCAAGTATTTGGAAGAACCTTAAAGAGTTGCTTGTCACAAAGTCTTCTATATTTTTTTCCATGATATGTTTTGCATCTAGACTTATTCTCTTGGGACAATAGTCCAGCCCTTCATCTTTTAGTGCAATGACCATTTTTTTCTTGATTTCAGTCGAAAGTTTGTCGTCGAAAAATGCAAATGGAACAAGTTCTTCACTTAAATACCATAAATGACCTTAAACCTTCTTCAACGCAACGTTAGCCATCGCTAGATTAATATTTTTAAAGGTTATTAGGTCTTTCAGCAGTTGTAAATCATTTCGCGGTGCATATTGCCCAGCAGGTGCTTCGAACCAATACTTCACGTATATGACGACAGTAAAAGTACAAATACTTTTTATCGCTTTTTCTTCTCTTTTAGTCATTTTAAATTGATGCCGAAACATAAATAATTTTAAACAGTACATAGCTTTTGCCATCCAGCGAGCACGGTGAAGTCCAGCAGGCGTTCTGAATGAAACTCCACTCTCAGGTATTCCTCCCAAATAAATTATTGTGAGATTTAATAGCTCTCTGTAATCGTCACGCGGTTGGTATTCACGCAATTGATCCTGTCCGAAAGAAATCATTTCTGAAGATATATCTTCAACGTGTTTGGCTGACTCGGGATCAGAAATAACCGTCTTGTAATCCTTACAATCAATATTGGTCCAATCCTTTTTGAACCTTTTGAATAGCAAAATTTCTGGGCCACTAGATGGACCAAGTGCCTGATTTGTGATGGCTTCTAACATAATTTCCATTATGTGATGTCGACAGGCGAGCCAAATCATATCTCTTTCCATTTTTTGTTCCAAAATAACGCAGCATCCGTTTCGCAGTCCAGTGTTTACTGCCGTTGTGTCAAAACATAAACATTTAATTTTGTCACTTAACCCCCATGACTGTACGGTTTCATGAACAGCAGAGGCACACGCTTCACCGGTTCCACGTTCAAGTTTGGGAACTGCTAACAGCTGATCTATTCCATGCCCGGACACTAAAATTGGTAAGCGATCCACCGTTTTATGTCCTGTTATGTCTTCAATAAGTTTACCATCCCAGTGAATTGTTAAGGGTAAGTCGGGTTTGAATTCTGTTTTTAAACAATTTGCTATTGTTTCACGATGCTTCATCCGCTGCCGGCGAATCGAAGAACGGTTGACATTAAACTTTCGAGGTTCTTTACACGTTTTCTTCAAAACAGATGATAAGACGATAGTAGCTTTTCTGTCAGATAATTTAGCGGCATCAAGACTCTCCGCTATGTTTTCATTAATCAAAACCTTTCTACCTCGCTTTTGTGGTGGCGGTGCTGGAAGTGTTAAAGGCCCTGCTTCCTGGTTCATGTCAGGTGTTGGCGTAGTATTTTCACTGCTAGATGAAGATGAAAACTTATTTATTCCTCGCAGAGCATTAATTCCTTGTTCTTCGCGTTTTCGGCGTTTTTGAAGGTTTTCTTCTTTCTTTAAGTTCAAAGCCTCTCTCTGCAAACTTTCTTTGTCCACAGTGGTCATAAAACCTGCCCGATTTACTCGTTGTTGCAATAAGAATTGTTTGTCTTCTTCGATGGTCATCATATTTAAGGCATTCGCATGCGCAATATCGAACAATTGGTCTATTTGTTTTTGCCACTTTTGTTCTTTATCGGCTGTTACAGCGGAGCGTTTTGAAACATTTTCTTTATTTTTTTTTAAGTTTCTGCCACTCTTTAAAGTGATATTCAATTTTGTCTATTACATGCTTCTTTAATCTTGTCGGTATTGCAGCTTTTTGCCATATAGCCAAGACATAATTGGCAGTGTCCGTCGCAGAACGTCTTACAGTTCTTTTCTCGTCGATTTTAAAGTAAAAAAACAAACTAAGCACTTCACATATTGAGGGTAATTTTGTTTGCTTCAAATTTGGTGTTAACTGTCCTATAAGCCAGACGTTAGATGTATTTCGCGTTGACACGCGTACGCCACTACTTGTAGACGTCATTACGACACTTCAGAACGATACGCTTGAAAATTACGTGCACACTGTCAGAAGAACGAAAATGGACTGAAGAGCGTCCCGTGCGCTCGCGTCACAGGGGTGTGATAGGGGGGCGGGGGGTGCGTCAGTGTTTTGCTAGTAGGTTCCAGCACTTGATAATCATTTAACAAGTAAAAAATTAACAATGAAACCGCTTGAATAACTAGTCGGCTTGATTCATAACATTGTTATTTTTTACATATTTTTCAAAACTTTGACCTTCGGTAGCGACCTCTAAAACTAGTTAAAAAAATTAAATAAAAATAACGTGGAATTAACTCACACTAAATAACAATTTAAAGAGGTGCCCCGTTCACTTTTCAAAAAATGAGAAATAAGGACCACCCTAATATACAGGGTGCTAACGAGGAATGCGACAGATTTTAACCACGCATTTCTGAGGGCAAAAGAAGGAAAAAAATAAATATGATTTTAGGTAAATTTCGCCATAAACAATTTTTTTTTTGATTTTTTTTCTCATTTTTTTTGTTTCCAAGCACGATATTAGTAACTGTTATTAAATTTTTCAGTTAAAAATAATGAGGTCCAACATTAAATGGAATTTCTTAGCGATATTGAAGTATAATTTATGAATATTGAAAGAAATTTGTGTAAGAATTTTCATAACGGTCTATTTAATTTCCTACTTCTTGTAGAAAGTAATGAAATATAAAATGTAGGTATCGTATTTCATTTAATTTGTTACCTTCATTAAACGATTGTTAAGTTATTTACGATATGGATATTTTATTGAAGAAATGCTTTGTCAGAGTTTGTTAGTCATTATACTTTTAGGGCTTTTCAAAATAAAATATGAAATTCTACTTGTTTGTGTTTAAAGAAGGACCAAATGACTGCTACTTAGGTACCTATCGTCTTTAAGTACT